>NC_138774.1:248840688-248993538 GCF_965119305.1 Pelophylax lessonae
AGATCTGGAACAGGACTTAGCTCGATTAAAGGCTCTTCTCAAAAGACTTTTGGAATAGCCTCTAGCAAGCAACCTATGTTTCAATTTATTGGCTTGAATATGAAAATTGTTGTCAGTGGCACAATTCCTACGAAGTCTGAGGTATTGAGCAACAGGGATGCTCTTGATGAGGGGGGTGGGATGGGCACTTGCTGCGCATAGTATGGTGTTTCCAGCGCTTGGTTTGCGATATAGGTCTGTATCGTAGGTCTGTATCGTAGGCCTGTAGCCTACCCCAGCGCACATAGTATGTGCGCTGGGGTAGGCTACAGGCATAGCATCCTCTCCAGCTCAGAGAGGTGTCTCAACACCCTACAATTCGAGGGGCACCAGCGCTGGTACATCTGTCAGCTAGACAGCAGGAAAGGTAGCGTACTGAGAGGTGATTCCCCCTATTTTTCCTTCCCCCGGTGGCTCACTAAGGAGCGTCTAGATGGGATGGAAAGAGGTGAGTATAAGCAAGGGGATGAACTTACGTAGTGCAGCATTTAAAAGATCTCTTCCCCAAATGGGGCTCTGTAGTGCTTACCGTGTGTAGTGTTAGACGGCGTCAACCCCGGCAACTGCGGAGGTAGCACCGTCTCGCCGCTCTTAAAACACCCACTCAACCCGGCGTATATACGCACTTCCGGGCGGAAGTGACGTAGGCTCGCAGGGTCAGGTCCCTAACGGAGCATCCCAGAATGTGGGCATGCGCCGTGTTGCACAATAGTCAGCCACGAACGCGGCTGTATGCAACCACATGACCAGGCACGGATGGGGAATTCCCAGCGTGTCAGTCAGTCCAGGGAGCCCACCCAGGGACTCCCAGGGGGTAGATGACAGGATGGAAACAGAACCCATTGCATATGTTAACCTAGAAATGGTTTGTAGGAGACCATTTCATTTATGCCTGGGGGTTTGGTAGCATCTAATGCTTCGATCCAATAGGATTCTTTTTGCAAGATGCGCTTGTCCCAGTTTCCACCCCGGGGGTCTTGAGGAATGACCTCCAGGACGAAAAAGGTGACAACCGAGTTGTCAAATTTGTGGTATAAATTTATATGTCGGGTAACACTGGTCTGGTATGTGCCTCCTTCTGAATGATATACATGATCGCCAATCCTCTGGCCTAATTTACGTATAGTTTTGCCGACGTAATAGGAACCACATTGGCAGGTCATTAAATAGACCAATCCCTGTGTATTGCAGTCAGCATACTGTTTGGACTTCCACCACTGGCCATTGGGTAGGCGAATGCCATTACCCGTGTTGATCCAGGGGCATTTGTTGCAGGACCCACAGGGGTATGTGCCTTTTTTGGTTTTAAAATGAGGAGCTTGAGTGTTATAGTGACTTTTTACGAGACTATCCCTGAGTGAAGTTGCTCTCCTAAAAAACAGATCTGGTTTGGATCTTAAATATTTATTCAGCGTATAGTCTTGTGTGAGAATTGGCCAGTGTTTACACAAGACATCTCGAAGTATGCCTTCATGTGCCGAAAATCTCGTGATGAATCTCACATTGTGCTGATCATCTTTGAGAGTGGTTTTGTATAAAAGTTCAGATCTGGAACAGGACTTAGCTCGATTAAAGGCTCTTCTCAAAAGACTTTTGGAATAGCCTCTAGCAAGCAACCTATGTTTCAATTTATTGGCTTGAATATGAAAATTGTTGTCAGTGGCACAATTCCTACGAAGTCTGAGGTATTGAGCAACAGGGATGCTCTTGATGAGGGGGGTGGGATGGGCACTTGCTGCGCATAGTATGGTGTTTCCAGCGCTTGGTTTGCGATATAGGTCTGTATCGTAGGTCTGTATCGTAGGCCTGTAGCCTACCCCAGCGCACATAGTATGTGCGCTGGGGTAGGCTACAGGCATAGCATCCTCTCCAGCTCAGAGAGGTGTCTCAACACCCTACAATTCGAGGGGCACCAGCGCTGGTACATCTGTCAGCTAGACAGCAGGAAAGGTAGCGTACTGAGAGGTGATTCCCCCTATTTTTCCTTCCCCCGGTGGCTCACTAAGGAGCGTCTAGATGGGATGGAAAGAGGTGAGTATAAGCAAGGGGATGAACTTACGTAGTGCAGCATTTAAAAGATCTCTTCCCCAAATGGGGCTCTGTAGTGCTTACCGTGTGTAGTGTTAGACGGCGTCAACCCCGGCAACTGCGGAGGTAGCACCGTCTCGCCGCTCTTAAAACACCCACTCAACCCGGCGTATATACGCACTTCCGGGCGGAAGTGACGTAGGCTCGCAGGGTCAGGTCCCTAACGGAGCATCCCAGAATGTGGGCATGCGCCGTGTTGCACAATAGTCAGCCACGAACGCGGCTGTATGCAACCACATGACCAGGCACGGATGGGGAATTCCCAGCGTGTCAGTCAGTCCAGGGACCACACATCCGTGGGGAATGCCGGGCAATGACACCCCCCGCCGTCAGGATGGAAAAATATGAGACCGGTGAATGTACAACGAACCTCCCTAGATGTAAATACAAAAAGCTTTTATATATCATATGGGTACTGCAACCCATAAACAATAAGCATGTAAATAAACAATTACATCCTTTATTGAAACACCCATAACAATACTTAATTTATGTTGTGATCATGGTATGTTGTGTAGCCCCATAGATAACAAGCATCACTTGGAGCATAAACAACAACCAAAATTAGACAGCACAGAGAAATCTGTGTAGTATATTACAGAAATAAATAACATCACAAAATCTGCTTGCTGGTATAGGATAATGACCTGTTGGTGGCAATCCTGGGGAGAAAAGCAAAAAAGAGTTTTATTTACATCCCAGTATTCTGTTGGCTTTGCTTGCAGCGGCTTGGCATTGCATGCCACTGCCAAGCCTGTTGTCTACCAGTACCCCCAGGTCCCTTTCCATCCTAGACTCACCCAGTGGTTCCCCCCTTAGTGAGTAGCTTGATTTCTGGTTTCTGGCCCCCAAGTGCATTACTTTACATTTTTCAACATTAAACCTCATCTGCCATGTAGTTGCCCACCCCGTTATTTTGTTCAGGTCCGCTTGTAAGGTTTCCACATCCTGCATAGAAGATATTGGCATGCTTAGTTTAGTATCATCCGCAAATACTGAGATTGTACTAGATATCCCCTCCTCTAGATCATTTATGAATAAATTAAACAGGATTGGTCCCAGGACAGAACCCTGGGGGACCCCACTTTCCACACCCCCCCCAATCCGAGTACTCCCCATTAATCACCACCCTCTGTACTCTCCCCTGGAGCCAGTTCTCTATCCAGGTACTCACCTTATGGTCCATACCTACCTTCCTTAGTTTGTACAGTAAGCGTTTGTGGGGAACGGTGTCAAAGGCCTTTGCAAAGTCCAGATACACCACATCCACTGGCTTACCTTTATCTAGGTGGCAGCTCACTTCATCGTAGAAGGTTAATAGATTGGTTTGGCAAGAACGATTTTTCATGAATCCATGCTGATTACTACTAATAATACAGTTTTCATCACTAAAGTCTTGTATGTGGTCCCTTAACATCCCCTCCAAAATCTTGCAGACTACAGATGTTAGACTGACCGGCCTATAGTTACCCGGGATACATCTCGGCCCCTTTTTAAATATTGGTACCACGTTGGCTTTTTTCCAATCAGCTGGCACCACACCCGTCTGTAAACTATCCTTAAAGATCAAGAATAATGGTCTGGCAATCACCTGGCTGAGCTCTTTCAGAACCCTCGGGTGCAAGCCATCCGGTCCCGGTGATTTATTTATGTTAAGTTTCTCTAGTTTAGCTTTAAGTCTATCTTCTGTTAGCCATGGCGGTATTTCCTGAGGTGTGTTGTTTAGTTCGGCCTTACAAGCTAGGTTTGTGTAGCCCCCCGATTCTTTTGTGAAGACTGAAGAGTAGAAATTATTTAACACTTCCGCCTTTTCTCTGTCCTCAGTGGCCATATTTCCTTTGTCATCTTTTATGGGGCCAATGTGTTCTGGCCTCGCTTTCTTACTGTTTATATACTTAAAAAACTTCTTGGGGTTCTTTTTACTCTCCTCCGCTATATGTCTCTCGTGTTCTATTTTAGCCGCCCTGATTTCATCCTTACATTTCTTATTACACTCTTTGTAATGCTTAAATGCTGCCAATGACCCCTCAGTCTTGTATTTTTTGAAGGCCTTTTCTTTAGCACTAATATACATTTTTATGTTGGAGTTTAGCCACCCAGGGTTTAGCTTTGCTCTTTTAAATTTATTTCCCTTTGGAATGCACTGGCCAATCCCCTTGTTAAGTATGCTCTTGAAGCACTCCCATTTTTCCTCCGTGTTCTTTGTTCCCAGGGTTCTATCCCAATTGATATTTTCTAGCAGTGAGCGCAGTTTTAGGAAATTGGCTCTTTTGAAATTCAGCGTCTTAATATTACCCTTGTGCTTCCTATTACTGTAATTAATACTGAAACTTATTGACCTATGGTCACTGTTTCCTAAGTTCTCCTGTATTTCTATATCCGTGAGCAGGTCTGCATTGTTAGTAATCAGTAGGTCAAGTACCGCATTGTTTCTTGTCGGTTCATTCACCATCTGACCCATGAAATTGTCCTGCAAAACATTTAGGAACTGCCGAGCCTTGGCTGAGTGTGCGGTTCCTTCTGCCCAGTCTATATCAGGATAATTAAAGTCCCCCATTATAATGACATTTCCCATCCTTGCTGCCAATCCTATCTGTAAAATGAGGTCCACCTCCCCCTCCTCCCTCTGGTGGGCGGGCCTATAGCATACGCCCAATATTACCTTCCCCACCGTGCCTTCCCTTTGAAGCTCTACCCATAGGGATTCTGCCTCGTCCTTAGCTCCATTATTAATATCATCCCTCATATTTACCTGTATACTGTTCTTAATATACAAACATACCCCTCCCCCTTGGGCGGGCAAGTCAAAAGCTGCCCACACTGGCACGGCGACTCAGTCCGCCTCGACCTGAAGGGGCGCCCTCACCCGTTTCCGGGGTGGGGGGGCGTCTGTGCTGTTTTCACAAGCCTTGGCTGGCCAAGATTCAGGACAGGTGGGTTCAATAACTCATTCGGTCAGGGTACAAGATCGAGTTTCGATCATGCGCAGCAGACAGATTCTTTCCCTCAAATCTTCCTTTGACCCCAGATCATTTCCGAGATCTCCATCGGGCGGTTCAGGATCTCCTCGCCAAAGGGGTGGTTGTCCCGGTTCCACAGCGGGAAAGGTTTCAGGGTTTTTATTCAAATCTGTTCACAGTGCCCAGAAAGGAGGGCAAGGTGCGTCTGATTCTGGACTTAAAGTTTCTAAACCGCTTTGTGCGGGTTCAGAAGTTCCAAATGGAGTCCCTCCAGTCGGTGGTGGCATCACTGAGTCCAGGGGATTTCCTGGCTTCCATCGACCTCAAGGATGCGTATCTACACATCCCTATTTACGAGGGTCACCGAAGGTACCTCCGATTCGCAATAGCGGAGGAGCACTATCAGTTTGTGGCGTTGCCTTTCGGCCTCGCTTCGGCTCCAAGGGTCTTTACCAAAGTTTTGGCTCCGGTTCTAGCCTTGTTGCAGGTACAGGGGATTGCCATCCTAGGTTACCTGGACGATCTCCTATTAAGGTCAAGCTCCAGTGCCTCTCTTGCGCGATCTGTCGATCACGGTTCAGACGCTACAGAAGTCGACGTTGCCCCCTATTGTTCACCTCCCTTACCTGGGGATGATTCTGAACTCCGCCCAGGCGAAGGTCTTTCTTTCCCAGAGGACAAGCTCCGGATCCTGCAGGACGAGGTCAGGTCCCTCAGGGACAATGAGTTTTCCTCACTTCAGGCCTGTATGCGGTGCCTGGGTTTGATGGTGTCACTTTCGAGGCGATCCCATTTGCACAGTTTCACACGAGATCTCTTCAAGCGGAGATTCTGGTCCGGTGGGACAGACATTCTCAGTCTTTGGAAAGGAGGATTGCTTTGAGCCCCCAAGTCAGATCGGATCTCCTGTGGTGGCTCCAGTCTCCGGCTCTGAAGGAAGGCAAGTCCTTTCGTCCGTTGCTATGGACTGTGGTCACCACGGACGCCAGCCTGTCAGGCTGGGGTGGAGTTCTGGGCAAGTTGTCTGCCCAGGGCACTTGGTCGGTGGGGGAATCCTCCCTGCCGATAAATGTATTGGAACTGCGGGCAATCAGACTCTGTTTGCTCCGTTGGTCGGATCATCTTCGGGGCTGCCCTGTGCATGTGCAGACGGACAACCCAACTGCGGTGGCTTACATCAATCACCAAGGGGGCACCAGGAGTGCCCGGCTGGCCAAGGAAGTGGCCGAGATTCTGTCATGGGCCGAGACGCAGGTCCAGGCGATTTTGGCAGTTCACAGTCCGGGGGTGGAGAACTGGCAGGCGGACTATCTGAGTCGCCAGACCCTGGACCAAGGGGAATGGTCCCTCCACCGAGAGGTGTTTCAGATGCTGTGTGCGCGGTGGGGATCCCCGGACGTGGATCTGTTCGCGTCTCGTCTCAACAACAAGGTGGGAAGGTTCGCGGCAAGAACGCGCGACCCACTGGCGGACGCCTCGGACACGTTGGTAGTGCCTTGGACTCAGTATCGGCTGATTTATGCTTTCCCCCGATTCAGTTGTTGTCCAGATTCCTTCACAGGTTGGTCTCGGAACCGAGGTTGGTGATTCTGGTGGCTCCAGACTGGCCGCGCCGGTCTTGGTACGCGGACATCATGCACCTGGTCGTAGAGCCTCCCTGGCGGCTCCCACTAAGAGACGATCTTCTGTCTCAGGGGCCGATCTTCCATCCTACTTTACAGTCGCTGGCTTTGACGGCGTGGCTGTTGAAAGCCAGGTCTTGAGAGACAGAGGTCTCTCGTCGGCGGTCATTCCTACCTTGCTTAAGGCCAGGAAGGCCTCCTCAGGTAAGATTTATTATCGTACCTGGAAGGCTTATTTTGCCTGGTGCGAGTCGCAGGGGTTCCATCCACGTTCCTTTTCGGTGGCGAGAGTGTTGGCTTTCCTGCAAACTGGTGTGGAGCAGCGTCCTGCACTGACCACTATTAAGGGCCACTTGTCTGCGCTGGCCATTCTCTTTCAGCGCCCTTTGGCGTCGAATTCCTTGATCCACACCTTCATTAAAGGGGTGCGTCACCTGGCTCCCCCTAGGATGGCACCCTTGCCCCCTTGGGACCTGAATTTGGTTCTGTCCGTTTTGCAACGTCCTCCCTTTGAAAACATCCAGGAGATTCCTCTGCCAATGCTGTCACGGAAAGTTGTCTTTCTGGTGGCGATCACATCTGCTTGCAGAGTGTCGGAGTTGGCGGAAGGGTATGGCTGCGTCTGCGGCTACCATTTCTAAATGGATCAGGCAGACGATTGTGCAGGCCTATTCAATTAGGAATCGGGTTCCGCCTTTCCCTGTCACAGCGCACTCTACCAGAGCGGTTAGTGCGTCTTGGGCCTTCCGTCATCAGGCGTCGGTGACACAGGTGTACAAAGCGGCGACGTGGTCGTCCGTGCATACCTTTACAAAATTTTACAAACTCGATGTCTTGGCATCAGCAGATGCCTCTTTTGGCCGCAAAGTTTTGAGTGCGGCAGTGCCTTAGTGGAGACAGGATAGTTTTTGACCTGTCTCCTCCTGTTGGGGGTTTTTTTCCCTTTCTTGTTTGTTTTCCTGGGCTTCGCTCCTGTTGAGCTTTCTTGTTGCCCAGTGTTTACCTTTCTGGTTCAGAAAAGGTTATTTTCTCTGACCTGGGTGCTGCGTTGCCTTTTTGACTGTTGCGTTTTCCCACATCTACACTGCTTTAGGACATCCCAGACATGCAGATTGTATGAGTGGGCGGCGACTGTTAGAGGAGGTAAGAGAAAATAGAATTTTTGTAAGAACTTACCATAAAATTATTTTATCTGAGTCCTCTGACAGTCGCCGCCCCCCACCCCTCTTTTGGGGTTCATGGATTTCTATACTGCTTACTACCAAACTGAATTGGAAATGCAGCTAGCTGAGGTATTGGACCAGAGGGACAGCCCCCTGTAGGTGTGTCTATACAAAGTTTTTTTGAATGTTCTAACAAAATCTTCTGCCTAACTTACTCCTATGGAGAAGGCCAATACCCAGATGTGCAGATTGTATGAGTGGGCGGTGACTGTCAGAGGACTCAGATAAAATAATTTTACGGTAAGTTCTTACAAAAATTCTATTTTCTCTTACGTCCTCTGACAGTCGCCGCCCACTCATACAATCTGCACGTCTGGGACGTCCTAAAGCAGTGTAGATGTGGGAAAACGCAACCGTCAAAAAGGCAACGCAGCACCCAGGTCAGAGAAAGTGGAAGTGATCCTCCAACAGTGTCAGGAGCTCTGCCAATGTCTTAGTTGCTGGTTTTTCAGGGAAAAGGAGATCACTAAGAGTGTCATATGTCCTAGCACCAACCACTGTCAGAAATACTGCTACTTGCCTATCGTCTGGGATGGCAGAAATACTGTTTCAGTCTCTCAACCCAGAAACTCCAGGATGACTGTTCTCTGACAAATTCATTTAATGTCCCAATCAATGACATTTTCCTGCTGGGCTCTGAGTGTTTTTATCCAGGTGACAATCCACAATTTTATTTTTCTCTTCTCACTCAGACTGATAGTAACTTTGTAAATCCCATCCTCGTCGCCACTGTTATATTCTCTGTGGTGTGAGAGACACAAGACTCTGGTTTCGAAAGAGGGATGTTTATTCAGTACTCACTGTACACTCTAACATGCATCTCAGGACAGTTATATCTCTTTTGCTTCTATTACATGTGCTCTAAAGTGGCTACTCTACCCCTTGACCCTTGTCATCACTCCTGGGTGGAGCCAGCCTTAAAGTGACAGTACATGTGGAACCCTTCAGGTAAAACAGTCACGAAGGACGATTTGACATTGGCGTTAGCTGGCTTTGAGGGTAAAATTGTTGGCATGATTGCAGCATTGCAAGGAGGGAGGAAATGTGATAGATCCCCCTCACCTGAGCCACCCCTTGTATTAGTTCAGGACTGAGCAGAGGATGTGGAAGAATTAGCTGTAAATTACCCTGTAGAAGGTCAAGCTGGGGTTTCCACTTCTGAGGAGTCATATACTGCGGCAGGCTGGCTCAGCTGTGCGAATCCCCGTACCTGTCAGCGGGGAAGCTGACTCACAGGGCCTGCGGCCGCAATTGCCGCCAGGCACCCGCGATCACTCTCCATGGAGAGAGAACAAAGTCTGCGGTTGTAAACACAGCAGACTGTTGTTCTCTCAGGCATCAGCACAGAGCACCTGTGATCCTCCTATTTAGGATCACAAGTCTGTGTTGATTCCACAAGCCCATCCCCCTCACAGTTAGAAAACACCCCCTAGGCATACACTTGATCGCTCCTGAGTTAACCCCCTTCCCTGCCAGTGTCATTATTACAGTAAGAGTGCATATTTATAGCACTGATTACTGTGGTAATGTCACTGATCCCCCCCAAAAATGTCAGTTTGGGGTCCAATCTGTCTGCCGCAATGTCGCAGTTACGCAAAAAACTGCCGATCGCCGCCATTACTAGTAAAAAAATAAATAAATAACAAATTACATAAATCTTTGCGCTAGTGTGTAGACGCGATATCTTTTGCGCAAACCAATCAAAATACGTTAGTTGGGATTTTTTTTTACCAAAAATATGAAGCAGAATACAAATTGACCTAAAATGATGAAAACATTATTTTTTTAAATTTTTTTTATTGTGAATGCTTTATAGCAGAATTTGAAAAAATATTGTTTTTTCTTTTCTTTTCAGAATTGTCGCTCTTTTTTGTTTATAGCGCAAAAAATAATTTTATTTGGGTACAGCGTCGCACGACTGTGCAATTGTCCATTAAAGTAGCACAGTGCCGAATCGCAAGAAATGGCCTGGTCATTAAGGGGGTAAAACCTGCCGGTCCAGAAGTGATTAATTCAGTCTCTCACTGAATGGTCCGGGTTGGATACAAATTACCTCCCGTAGAGATCTCTAAAGTCTCTTTTTCCTCTCTAGGTTAATTGCGCCCTTCTCAAAGTCCTTAGGCTTTTCCCTTACATCCGCTCTTGGAGCAGGTTATGTATGCTGACTGGGATCATCCCGATAGGATTTTTGTACCTCCCAAAAATTTTTCTTTATTCTATCCTATGAAAGAAAAGTTCACAAGAAAATGGAGTATACCTACTGTGGATGCTGCCATTTCTTCTGTTAGCAAAAGTTTAACTTGTCCTGTGGATAATGCCCAGGTTTTTAAAGATCCAGTTGATAAAAAGTTGGAATCAATCTTTGCTAAAAGCCTCTTTCTCTATCGTTCATTAACGGGCTCATTCTTCTGTTCTCAATAGCATTAGGGTTCTGCTGCCCCCTACAGGAGTAGGACACTAGGCAGAAAGTTCTGGCTACGCCTGTGGGCAGTCCCAGGGGTTATACCCTCTCTCCCAGCTATAGGATGTCAGTTTTAATCTGCCTAGTCAGTCTCCTATAACGTGCAAGGTCTTCACACCCCTGCCAAACGACATCTTTTGTTTCGTGAACTGGATAAATTGCGGGGCGATGTGGTCTTCCTCCAGGAGATGCATATTACACATACATCGCGTCTCAAATTGTTCTCCCCCAATTATCCTATATGGTACTATGGTCTCTCCGATGTACGCAATTCTAAAGGTGTCGCCATAGGGTTCCGCAAGGGCTCCTTCTTTAAACTTGATATGTTTTCTGATGATTTTTGCCGCTTTCTTTTTTTAAAAGGCACCCTGGGTGGCTCGTCTTGCATGTTTGCTAACGTATATGCCCCCAATCGGGACCAGGTCGGCTTCCTTGTCTCTACATTGAGGAAACTCCAGGACTTTGCCACGGGTATCACGCTGTTCGCTGGGGATTTTACCGTCACCCTTGAACCTAAGATAGACACTTCCACTGGTAAGTCGGCTATTGCACACAAACGCTTGATCCATCTCCGGAAACGCTTACACGACAGCCAACTAGTGGACGCCTGGCGTACACAAACACCCTTCAGACAGGGACTATTCTTATTTTTCTAAAACTCATCTCACCTATTCTAGATTAGATTACATCCTATTAGATCACTTTCACTTAGAATTATTATGTTGCACCTCCATTGAGCCATCCTCCTTTTCCGATCATTCGCCGGTCACCCTTACGTTTACCGTCCCCTCTCTTTCGCATAAACGTACTCAATGGAGGTTAAATGATACTCTTTTGCTGATGTTCTAGATAAGCAGCGCATAGGTGGGGAGATCTCCATGTACTTCTCTGAAAATTCCGCAGTTGACACTGACCCTGCGGTGCTGTGGGAAGCCCATAAATCTTGTATCCGTGGTAAATTTATCGAACTGGGCTCTCGGAAGAAGAAAGAGAAGTCTCTCCTACTGACTTCCTTGCTGTCTGAGATCCGTAACTTAGAACGTAGCCATAAAGCCTCCCTGTCTGCGGCAATTTTCCGCACTTTAACACAGAAGAGAGAGGATCTTAAGACATTCTTATATGCACAACACAAACAGCTATATAAGCGTGTTTCTCAACGCCAATACGAATGGGGTAATAAACCGGGTAGGCAATTGGCCAATTCCCTTAGAAAACAGAAATCTGCTTCTTTTATCCCTAAAATTAAGAGAGCCAATGATACACTGGCGCATGATTCCACTTCCATAGCCTCTGTGTTCCAGTCCTTTTACCAAACCGTATATAACATTCCTAAAACTATTACTGATCAGGACCACCGTCGCTCCTTGATCGCGGAATATTTGGCCCAGGCTAATCTCCCCCAACTCTCGAGCGTGGCCACTTCTGCTTTAGACCAAGATATCACTGTTTTAGAACTTAAAAATGCATTGTCTTCCATGTCTACGGGCAAGGCCCCCCCGCCCTGATTCTCTGTCTTTTATTATAAAACATATGTTGACACTCTATTACCGCACATGGTCTCGTACGTTAATCTTCTCCCTGATGCGGGCGTCCTTCGCCCAGAGACGTTGCATGCTCATGTTACCGTACTTCCCAAGGAGGGCAAAGATCCCAGTCTCTGTAGCAGTTACCACCCCATCTCCCTCTTGAATATAGACATAAAGGTCTATGCTAAAGCACTTGCGGCTAGACTGCTCCCATTTTTATCAGATCTTATTGACAAAAGCCAAACGGGCTTTGTTTCTGGCCGAGAGGCCAGAGATAATGTCTCCCGTATACTTTCTCTGCTGTCCCATGTTGGAGGGACCTCCCAGCCCACCCTACTGCTTTCCACAGATGCTGAGAAGGCGTTTGATAGGGTGGACTGGGAGTTTCTTATGTCCACTCTCCAGGCTATGGGCGTGGGTCCCAGACTCCTTCACATGATAGGGGCCTTTTACCGTTTCCCCATGGCACACGACAGGGATGCCCTCTGTCTCCCATTCTTTTTGTTGTTTCTTTAGAACCCTTCCTGGCTCATATTCGAGCTAATCCCTTTGCTCATGGTATTATTAGAAGACCTTCTGAACATAAATATGCGGCATATGCCGATGATATCTTATTTTATGTTCAGCAGCCCCTTATCTCTCTCCCCAATCTCCTATCAGAACTCCATAGATATGGCGCCCTTTCTAATTTTAAGATAAATTTATCCAAATCAGAGATTTTGAACGTTTCTGTTCCCCATTCAGTGGTTGACAGACTCCGACCATCTTTTTCATTTGCGTGGCAATCTTGCTCCCTAAAATATTTAGATGTCCACCTTACTGCGAACATCTGTGATACCTTGGTGGCAAATTACGTTCCTCTCCTTAATGAAGTTAGGGCCGACCTGAGTAAGTGGAATCATTTGGCGACCTCTTGGACTGGGAGAGTGAACGTGGTCAAGATGAACGTGCTACCCAGGGTGCTCTTTTTGTTTCAAATGTTACCTTTTAATGTTCCAAAAAATGTTGTGAAATTGCTATCCTCCCTAGTGATGTCTTATATCTGGCGCCGATCAGCCCTCCCGAATAGCTGGAAATATTTTGATGCGTGCCAAGCTGCATGGGGGACTGGCGGTGCCAGATTTTGAGAAATATCTACAAGCATCTATTATGACCCGTGTTTTGGACTGGAAACATAACCTGGGTACTAAGTTGTGGGTGCAGTTAGAATGTGATCTTGCTGAGACTTCTTTGTATCGTCAACTTTGGATTCCTCCTAAGTGTAAAATTTACGCATCTGGAAGTCTCCCTTATCCACCTCTGCTTTCCATACCTGAGACACATGGCATAAATGTTTCAAGCTACACTACAATTCACCCTTGATGCCTCTCCTAGGCCATAATTATTTCATCCAGGGTCTGCATGATCTTTCTTTTCAACATTGGCTGCCGTATTCTATAAATACTTTGTTACACCATGTCTCCTCCTCTCAGGGAATACTCCCTGTATCCACCTTTCCTCGTTACTCTGCATTGTCTTTTCGAGACCTTTGGCAATATAACCAACTGAGGCAGTTCGTCAAAAGCCTTCCACAACCTCTACGTACGCTGAGCTCACTAAACCCGGTAGAAAAACTCCTGGTATCTGATCGTCCTCAAAAAGGTGCTTTGTCCCAAATGTATAAAGCACTCATTGCCATGGAGCCTATCCAACAGTTGCCCTCTTTGCAACGCTGGGAAACTGACTTGCAACTGCCACTCACAGATTCCGCGACTAATTCTATACTTACCCTTTGCCACTCTTCTGCAATCTCTGCTAAAACAGCGGAGATGAACTACAAACTTCTTATGAGATGGCATTTTTCACCGGTGAGATTGCATCGAATGTTTCCTTCCTCTTCCCCTCTGTGTTGGAGGGGTTGTGGACAACCTGCCACCCATGCTCATATATGGTGGTCGTGTCCGATCATATGTACTTATTGGTCCTCGGTGCTATCACTCTAGAAACTATCCAGGGTTCCCCTGTTGCTGCTGACCGTTGGTCTGTTCTATTTCATGGTATGACGGTTCCGCCCCATAGGGAAAGAAGGTCAATTACACCTCACCTCTTCAATGCGGCTAAGGCTCTCATTCCTTTATATTGGAAGAATCCAGTGGCTCCACCTATAGCTCTTTGGCTGCATTCTGTTGACCATATGTATCGCCTGGAGGACATGACCTACGATTTCAGGGGTCATGCCCCTCAGGCTCATAAGATTTGGGCATGCTGGCTTGCCTTCACCCAATCTAAGAAATACGCTGAGCTTTTAGACGAGTAGTCATGATCTGTGATATTTTGTTATGTTGCAAATTTTTGGTTTCACCATGAGTCTCCCCCCTCTCTTTCTTCAACCTCTTCCTTTTTTTTTTTTTTTGTCTGTCTTGTTTGTGGTCGTGGGCTCTCTGCCCTTGGGTTTTTTCTGTCAGCTGTGTTGCCTGATAGGCGAATCATCTGATGCATTGAACCTGGTTTATGCTGCTGCAGAGATTCAGGATCACGTAAGGGTTATTTGTCTGATATGGGCAATGTATGTTTGTTCGTCAGTGGACAATGGAATTTTCATGGTCCGTATATAATGTTTTACTGGTTTAGTTTAAATGTTTCTTATCTGGATGCTACTCTTGGTAGTTTACTGTGTATCTGATTTGTTTACATTTATTTAAAAAAAAAACAGAATTTTTGTAAAATCTTACCGTAAAATTCCTTTCTCTGAGTCCTCCGACAGTCGCCGCCCACTCACACAGTCTTCACCAATGGGTATTGACCTTTTCTCTGCAGGAGTAGCTAGGCACAAGATTTGTTAGTAACAAAAGCTTTTAGCATAGACACACCCCTAGGGGCTGTCCCACTAGTCAATACCTCCCTGCACCAGCATTCCCAACTCAGTTTGGTAGCATAGCAGTAAGAGTACACAAAAACCCCAAAAGAGGGGCGGGGGGCGGCGACTGTCGGAGGACTCAGAGAAAGGAATTTTATGGTAAGATTTTACAAAAATTCAGTTTTCTCTTACGTCCTCCGACAGTCGCCGCCCACTCACACAGTCTTCACCAATGGGATGTCCCAAAGCAGTGTAGACATCAGGGGTGGGAGACGCAGCCGCAGAAGAGCAACGCAGTATCCACCGCAGAGAAGAAACCTTACACACCGTAAGAGAACCTGCTGGGCAACAGGAAAGTGCTCAACATTAGCAACAACCCAGGAAAACAAGTAACCCAGGGGTGAAACACCCCCACAGCCAAAGACCCATAAACAAGGGTTCCTATGGCACTGCCGCACTGAGAACTAGCGGCCAAAAGGAGGCATCGGCCGATGCCCAAACATCCATCTTATAAAAAAGTGGAGAAGGCGTGCACGGACGACCAAGTCGCAGCCTCGCACACCTGGGCCACCGAGGCCCGAAGCCGGAAGGCCCAAGACGTACTCAGAGATCTAGTAGAGTGCGCCTTAACAGGGAAGGGTGGAACCCGTTCCTGCAAGTATAGGCCAGTACAATGGACTGTCAGATCCATTTGGCAATGGTTGCCGCAGACGCCCCCATGCCCTTCTGAGGACCCTCAGGAAGGACAAGGACGGAATCCGACTCGCGACAGGGGAACCCTGAGCGTCCTGACAACATCCAAGGAATGCAAAGCAACCCCCTAGGATGCACGGGCTTCGCACAGAGCGAAGGCACGACAATGTCCTCATCAAGGTGAAAGCCAGAGACCACCTTAGGGAGGAAGGACGGGTGAGGTCCAAGACCACCTTACCCTTGTGAACCACCGAGTAGGGAGATCGGCAGGACAATGCCGCCAACTCTGACACCCTGCGAGCCGAAGTGATCGCCACTAAAAAAGGCAATCTTTTCAGACAGCAGAGACAAACGACATCCCCTCGAAGTTGTCAAAGGGGACACGCTGCAACACGGACAGAACCAAGTCCAAGTCCCACAGAGGTAAGGGCCCCCTCCGAGGAGGGGCCAAAAGACGCACACCTCGAACAAAGGTGCGATTGAGGAATGAGGCGCCATAGGGCGCCGAAAAAGAACAGCCAGTGCAGAAACCTGGCCTGTTATCGTGGCCAGCGCCAAACGCTGGTCCACACCAGTCTGAAGGAAAGCCAACATTCTCGACACCGAGTATGAGCGAGGGGAGAACCCCCTGGACACACACCAGGCAAAGTACGCTTTCCAAGCACGGCAATAAATGATACCAGACGAGGCTTTTTAGCCGTGAGTAGAGTAGGAATGACCTCAGGGGAGAGACCCCCGTCCACAGGACCTGGCTTCCAACAGCCAGGACGTTACAGCCAGCGACTGTAAAGCAGGAAGGAAGATCGGTCTTCGAGACAGAAGGGCTTCCCGCAGTGGCAGGCGCCACGGAGGCACGACAGCCAGATGAACGATGTCTGTGTGCCAGGACCGGCGAGGCCAGTCCGGTGCCACCAGAAACACCGCGTGCGGTTTTCAGGCCAACCTGAGAAGGAGCCTGGATCGCAACTGAAGTGGAGGAAAGGCATACATCAGACGATACTGATGCCAAGGTGCCACTAACGCGTCCGAGGCGGCCGCCCGAGGATCGCGCGTGCTTGCCACAAACCTTTTCCCCCAGGTTGTTCAGCCGAGACGCGAAACAGATCCACATCCGGGGATCCCCACCTCGCGCACAGCATCTGAAAGATTTCCGGGTGTAGGGACCAATCCCCCTGGTCCAGGGTCTGGCGGCTCAGATAATCGACCTGCCAGTTCCCCACCCCCGAAATGTGAACTGTCGTGAACGCCGGGACGCGAGTCTCGGCCCAGGACAGAATGTCAGTCACTTCCCGGGCCGCTCGGGCACACCTGGTGCCCCCCTGGGGGTCGACGTAAGTCACCGCGGTAGCATTGTCCGTCTGTACCCGAACCAGACGGCCCTGAAGTCGTTCCGACCACTGGAGAAGGCAAAGCTGTATCGCTCTCAATTCCAGAATGTTGATCGGAAGGGAGGATCCCTCCTCCGACCAAGTTCCCTGGGCAAACAGGTTGCCCAGAACACCACCCCAGCCCGACAGACTGGCAGCCGTGGTGATCACCGTCCATAGCAACGGACGAAAAGACATGCCCCCCGACACAGCCGGGGACTGGAGCCGCCACAGAAGATCTCTTCTGGTTCGGCGCTCAATGAAACCCTCAGATCCCAAGACTGAGGATGCTTTTTCCACTTGGCCAGAATCTCCACCTGGAGAGACCGCGTGTGAAACCTGAGCAAGGGGAATCGCCTCGAAGGCCGAGACCACTAACCCCAGGCACCGCATACAGGTCCTGAGTGAGGAGGAACGGGTGTCCCCGAGGGACCTGACCCCTTCCCGAAGAGTCCGAAGCTCTTCCTCCGGCAGGAATACTCTAGCATGAGCAGAGTCCAGAACCATTCCCCGATAGGGAAAGCGAAACGAAGGAGACAGCGTCGACTTCGGAACGTGGATGGTCCAACCGAACTCCTGAAGCGCCTGTACCGTAGTGGACAGGGCGTTCAGCAGGCTCTGACTGACACTCGATCTTAACAGGAGATCATCCAGATATCCCAAGACCGCAACGCCCTGGGCTCTCAACAGGCCCAGAACAGGTGCCAGCACTTTGGTAAGAACCCGTGGAGCCGAAGCGAGACCGAAAGGTAACGCCACGAACTGGCAACGGTCCTCCGTAATGGCGAACCGAAGGCACCTCTGGTGACCTTCGAAAATGGGGATGCGTAGGCACGCATCCTTCAGGTCGACAGAGGCCAGGAATCCTCCCGGGCTCAGGGCAACCCCACTGAGCGCAGGGACTTCATGCAAAACTCCCGAACACGCACAAAGCGGTTCAGAGCTTACAAGTCCAGGATCGGACGTACTTTGCCCTCCTTACTGGGCACAGTGAGCAAATCGGAGTGAAAACCCCCGAAACCTGTCCCGGTGAGGCACCGGGACCACCACCCCCTGGGCCAGGAGATCCTGCATGCGCCCAGGAGACAGCCGAAGAATTGCATCTTGTTCGAACGATTTCCTGAACCCATCTGTCCCGAAGCGGGACAGCCAAGGCTGGAGGAAAAACGCACAAACGTCCCCCCACCCCAGAAGCGGGTGAGGGCGTCCCTTCAGGCAGAAGCGGAATGGGGCGCAGAGCCGGCGTAGCCGGACTCTCGCTACCCGCCCAGGGCTTCTTCTGGCCACCTTGGCCTTCCGAAGGGTCTTCCCTTGGACTGCGACTTAAAGGCATGAAAGGACCCCTGAGAGGGTCCAAATGCGGGGCCCCGCTCGCCGCGAAAGGACTTGTTCTTCAGATTCTGGGACAACAGAGTGCCCTTGCCCCCAGTGACTCCATTCACCAGAGTATCCAAAGCCTCGCCAAAAAGGCGAGACCCAGCATAGGGAAAATCATCCACCGTTTTCCGTGACAATTGGTCAGATGACCAACTCTTCAGCCAGATCAGTCGACGGTAGGCACCGCGACACTAGACAGGCGTGCAGCGAAAAGGACCTCATGCAAGGCCGCATCGCAAAAGTACATGACCCCCTGATGGAGTAGGTCTACCATAGCCAGCGTAGCTGGCGGTGCAGCAGCAGACACAAGGGTGCGCCATATCCCCTCAGTCCAGGCGGCCCCCGCCTGAGCCACCATGACAGAAGCGAAATAGGTTCGAGCATAGAGCCCGCCACCATACAAGCATGACGGGCAAGAGACTCCAACCTCCCGTCCGTAGGATCCTGGAAAACCGGGGTATCCTCAGTGGAAACCAGGGCAATCTTGGTCAACACGGCCCCAGCGTGATCCACCTGGGGTGCCACGCACTAGCGCTCCTCCGTGGAGGGCGCAACAGGGTAAAGCAGTGTAAACTGACCAGGCACTGTAAAGGGCTTTTTTAAATTGCGCCATTGTTCAATCACAGTGTGATGAAAAGCAGCAGGGCAGGGGAAAACCTGCGCCGACTAGCGGGTTCTATGTATCCCAAAAGGATGATCTTTTATGGGAGGTAGCAGCTCATCCATGAGCGCAAGCTCTTCAGGCGAGCTTGGGGGAAACGTATCAACCCCTTCAACCCTGCCTCCCCTTCAGACCCCAAAAGGTCCAGAGATGAGCGAGACCCTGAAAAGGGCAAGCCAGTCGCAGCAGCCACATCACCATCTGAAACAGAGGAGATAGATAACCTGGCCCGCTACTATGCAGAACGTTCAGCCATCCACACCCCCATCTATGACACCAAAAATGTCACTACAGCGGCCAAATAAGGCACAGCGGGGGTTCAGCAGACCCAGGGTCCCCCACCAGGGCTGGGGGGAACCAGCTATCCTGAGAATCCATGTCAAAAAACAAGTTTGGAATAAAAGGTACTGGCCCTTTAAGCGCCGCGGCGAGCGCAGCCCACCGCAAAGCTCACAATATGCACCGATCCCTACAGAGGCAGAAAACAGCATAATTAGGAAGGATAGCCCAGAAAGGTATGGAGAGATCACCTGCAGAGCTCGCAGAGCGTTGCTACTGATCGCTGTTCCAGAGAAAGAGGAAGCGAGGTCAAGAAGGCTGAACTATAACACTGCGTCAGGCTCAGGGAAAATGGAGCCAATGGAGGCTTCTAGAAAATGGCCGCCGACATGTGCACGGATCGAGCGACCCGCCACACGCCAAAAATGGCGGCGATCGGCGCCAAAAGCACCGCACTGCAACCCTGTACAAGGCCCAGGGTGAAGCCAACATGTCACTCACAGTGAAAATGGCGGACCGCGCGGCGTTCAGCCGCAGCGGCCGCCGCACATACATGTCTGCACTCAGAACACACAAGGTGACACATGAGAAAGAGGGGTCCCCACCTCATCACAGTGATTAAATATTAACCCCGCAGGGATCACATCAGGGAGCCCACATACACAGACATGAGGGGACACACAGTACAGCAGACTGAAACCCCAAACAGAGGCCCCCACATAGAAAAGGTGCTTACCGTACCGGATGGCGTGGGGTAGCCTCCACAAACGGAAAACCGCCGTCCTCATATGACAGGGAGTGCCGTAGCCGGGACGCAGGGCACCGCAGCACAAAACCGCAGAAGGCGTCCAGTGAGGTAGCCACCTCACAGGCTGCATCCCTGCTGCGAGCAGGGATGGGTCGTTCATAATGCCAGGGCGAACCATAGCCGAACGCTCGATGGCAGGCTGGGGATCCATCTGACCCTCAGCCCTGGAGACCCAGGGTGGCCAGTCCGATACCCAGCTCTGCATGATGTTTCTTCATCCGAAGATCCCTATCTAAGAGCTGGTAAAATAACAGCTAGTAAAGTAAAGAAAAAACACTTTGAAATAGAATCAAAAGAAGGGTAGAAGGCTGAGACTGAAGCCCCAGCACAGGAAAGCCTGCTACTCCTAAGCTAGGCAAGATCAAACTGAGTTGGGAATGCTGGTGCAGGGAGGTATTGACTAGTGGGACAGCCCCTAGGGGTGTGTCTATGCTAAAAGCTTTTGTTACTAACAAATCTTGTGCCTAGCTACTCCTGTGGAGCAAAGGTCAATACCCATTGGTGAAGACTGTGTGAGTGGGCGGCGACTGTCGGAGGACGTAAGAGAAATTTGTAGAAATATGTTTTGGAGAAATATGTAGGTTCTTATTGTTATTACTTATATTTTTGAAGACCTCTCCCCTTCCCCCCCCCCCACCCCCTTTTTTTTTTTTTTTACTTCTTGGGAAATTTTTTACTTAATGTTTCGATAATATCACAACGAGAGACCTCCTTACCCCCCCTTTTTTTTTTCTCTTTCACAAGTATTTCCTTCACGATAATTTTTTGACTTCTTGGGAAATTTTTCACAAAATATTTTGATAATATCACAAGAGAGACCCTATTGGGGCCTTTTTTTTTTTTTTTTCTTCCCTTTGGTTTAGGAACTATTAAGGTGCAGTAAAGCTGGTATTTGACACAAATGTATAGAGGTATAAACCTAATTTTACTTGTTATTTGTTGTTTCTTTTTTTTTCATTTCATGTATTGTCGAAAAAAATTTAATGAAAACATATAAAAAAAAAAAAATCTGCCTAGTCAGGAGTAAGGACCTAGTTCCTTGCTGGGATCTCTGGTCCTGGCAAAAGTTTTTTTCTAGCTACTCTCTTTCTAGTTAGGTTTTTTACCGGATATTTTTCCTTTGAGATTTACAAGCAACTATGCCAGATCTGGGCGATGGGCTGGATATATAGATCCAGTGGTCACCGCAGCCGGCCAGCGAGCGCGAGCAGACCCCAGCTCTGCGTAGGTCGGCCACGACCTAGTCCCACTGGACGGAGACTGGCCCTGCGAGTCTAGGCCCGAGTCGTAGCATTCCTATTGGCGGACAGCCCCCTCACTACGTCGGCGAAGGGTTCTGTCAGGAGATGGCGCCCGCCTGTTCCTGATATGTTGAGTAAACTGTTCCCCCCTCTCCCCCTGGCGGGTTTTGCGGTGGACGTGGGCCCCTCCTTGGGATGGTCGGACCCTCACATTCCGGGTTCCCCCCTGACCTGCCCCCCTCCCCCCCACTCTCTACTGGGGCTATGGGGCGATTGGAGGTCTGGGCGTAGGCCCACTGTGGGGGGGGGGGAGTGCCGCCGGCGACAGGTAAACCCCCCTCCCGGCGACCGTCCGGGGGGGTTTACCTGTCTCTCCCAGGGCCCCCAGGATTTTTCTATGAGGATCGAGATCACTGCAGACACGTGCTGTGCAGACGTTCTGGACCTTTCTGGTGCATCTTTGGTGGGGTGGTGAGTCTAGGGGGGTCTATCTCTCTGCTGGGGGTCTCTGTGCGTTTTGCCTGACCTCTTGGGGGCACTATACGCGGTGGGATGCTTTAAAAAAAAAAAAGAAGGCTTTGACAGATCTACCCTTTCAGGGTGATCGCCTGTTTGGGGCTACCCTTGATTACATTATTAAAGGTCTTACAGGGGGTAAGAGTACCTTTTTCTCACAGGCTAACAAGGGTAAGGACCCTCGTCACAGACGGGGTCCCTCCTTTTCAGCACATAAAAAGTTTTTTTCGTCCCTCAGGGACGATTGATAAAGGATCAAAGTCTTTCAAGGCCTCCTCCGGTGGCTCCAAGTGACCCTGGTCTGGAAAACCGAAATCAGGTTTCTCCAGACCTGCGGATAAGGTCCCTTCGGCCTGAAGGTGCGCCCTCACCCGTATCTGTGGTGGGGAGACGTCTTTGCCGGTTTCCGGATCTGTTGCTATCCTGAATACAAGACAAGTGGGTGCCCGAGGTCACGCGGTCCCGGCTACAAGATCGAGTTTTGATCTGTCCCTCCAGTAAGGTTTTTCCCTTCCACTGTCCTCGGATCGCTTACAGGTTTTCTTGAGGGCGGTACAGGACCTGGTACAACAAGGAGTAATCGTTCCTGGTTCCGCTCTCGGAACGTTTTCAGGGCTTTTACTCAAACCTGTTTACGGTCCCCAGGAAGGAGGACAAGGTGCGTCCAATTCTGGACCTGAAGGCACTAAATAGCTTCATGCGAATTCAAAAATTCAGGATGGAATCCATTCACACGGTGGTGGCCTCCCTACACCAGGGGGATTTCCTGGCCTCCATAGACATTAAAGATGCCTACCTTCACATCCCAATATGTGCAAGACATCAACTGTTTCTGCGTTTTGCTATGAAAAAGTATCACTATCAGTTTGTTACCCTTTGGTCTCGCCTCCTCGGGTCTTCACAAAGGTGTTGGCTCCAGCCCTGGCTTTGTTATGCCAGCGGGGGATATCGGTCCTGAGGTACCTGGACGATCTGCTTCTCCGTGCAGAATCTCCCACGGCACTGGTGACAAGCTTAGAGATCACCATGAGAACTCTGGAGGAGTTCGGGTGGATTGTGAATCTCCAGAAGTTGTCCCTGGTTCCTTCCATGAGGCTGGACTATCCGGGCCTGATTTTGAACTCGTCCTCAGCCAGGGTGTTTCTTCCTCCGGACAAACTTCAAAAACTCTAGCCTGCAATTCAGCTATTGCTGCCCAAAAAAATGGTCATCCCTTCGGACTTGTATGAGAGTTCTGGGACTGATGGTGTCGTCCTTCGAGGCGGTGCCTTATGCTCAATTTCACATGAGAATACTCCAGAAGGAAATTCTCAAATGGAACAAAGATCCAAGTTCTTTGGACAATCTGATCCAGTTGAGCCAGGTGAACAGGGAGTCCCTGTTATGGTGGCTTCGGTCCCCGGCGCTCAAACAAGGAAAATCTTCCTCCCCATTTATTTAACAGTGATCACCATGGATGCCAGTCTGTCCGGGTAGGGAGGTATTCTCCACAAGCTTTCTGCTCAAAAGGTCTGGTCTCTGGAGGAATCCAGGTTACCAATCAATGTTCTGGAGCTGAGAGCGATCAGTCTTTTGCCTAAGCCACTGGACGGAGCACCTTCGGGGCTGTCCAGTGCGCATTCAATTGGACAATGCCACGCTGTGGCTTATGTCAATCACCAAGGGGGCACCAGAAGTGTTCTTGCGGTCTTGGAGGTGGCAGGCATCCTTCGGTGGGTGGAAGGCTTTGTTCTCTCCACCGTTCACATTCTGGGAGTGGAAAATTGGCAGGCGGATTACCTCAGTCGTCAGACCTTGGCTCCAGGGGAATGGCCTCTCCATCTGGAGGTGTTCCAGCAACTGCGCCTTCGTTTGGGCACTCCAGACGTAGATCTGTTGGCATCTTGGAGCAACAGGAAAGTGCAGAGGTGCACAGATGCGCTGGTGGCTCCGTGGGGTCAGTAACGGCTGATGTATGCGTTTCCTCCGCTCAAGTTGCTGCCAAAACTTCTTTGCAGGATCGAGGCAGAAGGGATTCCGGTCATCCTTGTGGCTCCAGAATGGCCTTGTTGTGCTTGGTACGCCGACCTGGTCAGGTTAGTCGCAGGCCTTCCTTGGAGACTTCCTCTCAGGGAGGATCTGCTGTCTCAAGGATCAATCTTCCATCCTGCTTTACGGTCGCTGGCTTTGATGGCTTGGCTGTTGAAAGCCAGGTGCTGAAGGACAGGGGATTTTCTGCTTCTGGTATTCCTACTCTGCTTAAAGTGAGAAAAATGACTTCTAGAAAGATCTATCATCACATGTGGAAGTCGTATATTGCGTGGTGTGAGTTTCTTGGAGTTCCCGCCTCGCTCTTACTCGGTGGCTCGGATTTTGGCTTTCACTCAACGGGGTGTTGAGCAAAAATTGGCTTTGAGTACTATTAAGGGTCAGGTCTTGGCCTTGGCAATTTTCTTCCAAAGGCCATTAGCCACCCATTCCCTGGTACATAGCTTTATTCAGGGGGTGTGACACTTGGTTCCTCCGTTGCGGCCTCCGTTGCCACCTTGGGATCTTAATTTGGTGCTGTCGGTTCTCCAGAAACCTCCCATTGAAAATATTCGGGAGATTCCCCTGCTTACTTTATCTCAGAAGGTGGCTATTACTTCTGCGTGCAGGGTGTCGGAACTGGCGGCGTTGTCCTGTCGTTCTCCCTATCTGGTGGTTCACAGGGATAAAGTGGAACTTCGTCCAGATCTGTTCTTCCTTCCGAAGGTGATTTTCAGTTTCCATTTAAATAAGGACATTGTATTACCGTCCTTGTGTCCTAAGCCTAAACATCATAAGGAATTTGCTTTGCATACTTTGGATGTGGTTTGGGCAATCAGGGTGTACTTGGTGACTACTGAGTCTTTTCGAAAGTCAGATTCACTCTTTGGTCTCACGGATGGACCAAAGAAAGGGTTGCCTGCGTCTGCTGCGGCTATTTCCAGATGGATCAGACAGACGGTTGTGCAGGCTTTTTCAATTAAGGGTCATGTTCCTCCTTTCCCTGTTAAGGTGCATTGTACTCGGGCTCTTACTACTTCCTGGGCTGTACGCAATCAGGCATCTGTGGTTTAGGTTTGCAAGGCGGATACCTGGTCGTTTGTTCATACTTTCACAAAGTTTTATTATTATACAGGATTTATATAGAGCCAACGGTTTGCGCAGCGCTTTACAATGTGAGGGAAGACAATACAGTTAAAATACAATTCAAAACAGGAGGAACTAGAGGGCCCTGCTCGTTAGAGCTTATAATCTAAGGTGGATGTGCTGGCATCTGCAGATTCTTCCTTTGGCCGCAAAGTTTTGCAGGCTGTCGTTTAAAGGTGTTTAATGTTTTTTCAGGTGGGTCTCATCTTGTTGTTCTGATGGGTCCTATGTTGCCTGGTTGGCTGTGGTTCAGCTATGGGGACTTATTTTCGGCTGTTCCCACCCCTCCTGTTTTTATGGCACCACTTTGGGATGTCCCTACTGCTATTAAGAACAGAAGACTGCGTCTGACAATGAATGATAGAGAAAATGGGATTTTTGTCTTACCGTACAAAACTTTTCTCTGAAGTTCATTGACGGACGCAGTACTCGCCCCTCTTATATTGAGTTGGGTTGGTATTGTTTTCTCTGACACTGCTTTGATACAAAACTGACATCCTATGGCAGGGAGAGAGGGTATAACTCCTGGGACTGCCCATAGGCATAACCAGAACTTTTTTCTTCCTAGTGTCCTACTCCTGTAGGGGGCAGCATAGCCCAACTGCTATTGCGAACAGAAGACTGAGCCCGTCATGAACTTCAGAGAAAAGGATTTTACGGTAAGCCAAAAATCCCATTTTTGTTGTTGCAGTCTCTGCAATACAACCAGCAGTGGCAGCTAAAGGAGTTTGTCAGTCTTTAAAAGACTATATTAAACAAGTTTCCAGGATGGTTCCTTCTCAAGGAAGATTTGGCAGATCTAACTAGAACTTTGTTTTGCAGTAGATGCTCTAAAAGACTCCATACAACAAATGTCACGGTTTGCTCTTTTGTCAGTTCATATGCGCAAAATCCTGTGGCTTTAAAGCTGGTCTGCAGAATTACCATGTAAAAGGTTGCTGGCTGTCCTCCCCTTTCATGGGAAACGCCTATTTGGAGATGATCTGGGTAAATAGAGTATCTCACTAAAGTGAGTACACCCCTCACATTTTTGTAAATATTTTATTATATCTTTTCATGTGACAACACTGAAGAAATTACACTTTGCTACAATGTAAAGTAGTGAGCGTACAGCTTGTATAACAGTGTAAATTTGCTGTCCCCTCAAAATAACTCAACACACAGCCATTAATGTCTAAACCGCTGGCAACACAAGTGAGTAGTACACCCCTAAATTAAAATGTCCAAATTGGGCCCAAAGCCTCAATATTTTGTGTGGCCACCGTTATTTTCCAGCACAGCCCTAACCCTCTTGGGCATGGAGTTCACCAGAGCTTCACAGGTTGCTATGAGAGTCCTCTTCCACTCCTCCATGAGGACATCACGGAGCTGGTGGATGTTAGAGATCTTGCTCTCCTCCACCTTCCATTTGAGGATACCCCACAAATGCTCAATAGGGTTTAGGTCTGGTGACCTGCTTGGCCAGTCCATCACCTTTACCCTCAGCTTCTTTAGCAAGGCAGTGGTCATCTTGGAGGTGTGTTTGTGGTCATTCTCATGTTGGAATATTGCCCTGCAACCCAGACTCTGAAGGGAGGGGATCATGCTCTGCTTCAGTATGTCACTGCCTATGAAAAATTTTATTTTAGCGTACTGTGGCTCAGCGTTCTAAAGTGGCTTTATTTTATTTTTTTTTTTTACATAGTCTTATATTTCTCATTGTTATTATGTAGGTTAAGTAATTTACAAGTGCTGTTGTCTTCCAGGAAACTAGGAACTACCCAGAAACCTACCCTCCTTTGCCTCGGGATGAACTAGTAGAGAACCTTCACCTGCAAAAACAGATTTTGGAGTTGGCTTCCATATTGGATGTAAGGAACCTATTTCTTGAAACAACCATGGATGAATATTAAACAGAACACCAATATTACTCGAACATTTATGGCTTTGATGCCACAAATTTTGAAAGGTGCATTTTTGTAAGGCAAAGCTTTCAAACAAAGTATGTGACCTTTTACATTGTAAATACCAAGGTTTGGTTCTAGAGAAAGCACTTTTGTGAGAAAGGTGCAGAGGAGCTCTTTCCTTGCCTTTTTCCTTCCTGTATGGTCATTAGTAGTGCTTGTATTTCTGCTTGCAGGTCAATGCTAGCTTTTGTGTGCATGTTTTAGGTGTTCTGTCCTGCAATGAAAATGTGTCCTCTCCCCCTGCAGCATGGAGAATCTATTTGTTTTAAAAAGTAAGAGAAGTGTCCAAGCACCTTGAATAAGGTCTCGTCTTTATGAAATGAGCTGTCCATTTTCACAATTTACTTGCCATCCAGAATCAGGAAATGCTGGCACAAGTTTACATATTCTGTTCTTGAACTGTTGATATTTGTTTATGATGACAATTTGAAATCCCTGTGTTAGGTATGAAACATGAGGGCAGGTATGGTTTAAAATACAACTGTAAGAGCTGTTCCCAAATAGTTTCATTTAAAGTAGAAACTCTATTATATAGCTGACACCACAGTTGTTTCATTATTAATGCATGTCAATGGGCATTTTACTTCATTTTCCCTGCTGTGTAATAGGGCACTCCAGACTGTTATCTTGTAAAAAGATGAAGTTCCTTTTTCACCCTTTCCAATTGGTCTCTGTTATATAGAGCTTGATACTAGTAATAACAGCATGTGTAATGTGACCATTAGATCCTGAAACCAAAGGTCACTCATAAATACTTGAATCGTTGAACCTCCCCTTTTTTTTAGACTGTTCTACCATGTTTTAATGTAGGCAAGACATAGTAAATGAACTGGACTCATTCACAGATCTCTCCTTGTTGCAGATGTTTGATTCAGTGAACTGAGATCAAATTAAAAAAATGAGTGATATATTAAATGTGTTGTCCAGATATATATAAATAAATTCTATGGTCACAGCATATACTTTCATTTTATCAGCATGTAATAACGAACAATAGTTCCTATTGACAATCAAAAATAAACGTACTTGAAAAATCTCCTTTCATGCAGTGTTCATTTTATAGACGAAAATATTTTCATCATCGTCTTCGTCAGGTGCATGTTTTCAGCAATGAAAACTAAACAAAAATAAAATTCAGTTTCAATTCAGATGACTAAAATACAACTAAAATTGCATTTTAGTAAACGCACTATGACTAAAACTAAATTGAAATTTGACGTCAAAATTAACAGTGGTCAAAAAGCAATATTCTTGTTTGTTTCGGAAACTTGGTTTTATGTAAAAAAATGTTCCTTGATACTTGTTTTCATTATTAACAGAGAACTGTTAAAGTTTATATAGCCAGGTAAAATATGTGCAATGGCAAAACAAATGGTTTTACAGCTTTTTTATATATGTTAAAGTTGCACTTCTGTTTGTCAAAAAGCAATATTTTTGTTTGTTTATGATACTGGAGATTTTGACTAAATGACTAGATATGACTAAAATACGACTAAAACTAAAATGATATTTTAGTCAAAAGACTATGGACTAAAACTAAATCGAAATTGTCACAATTAACACTGCTTTTATGTTGAGTGCTGCCTCTCTGCTGGCCATTTCTTTCCACAACGTTCTAGACTCCCTTGTCCGCTGTTAACTTAGAATTTATAATAATTATAATAATGATGGTACCTTGCACCCTTCAAGCGGTGATTCCTGTACTGATGACTCCCCCTCTTAAAACTCTTTCCCCTGAAACCTCTGTAGTTCAGAAGGCAGGCTCTGTGAAATGTGTGAAACAGCAGTGCCTACTCATAGGGCATAGTAAATATGTGTTATAGAATTCAAGGAAGTAAATGTGTGGTGTTCTTTACAAAATAAGTTTACAAACTTCAAGATAGTTCAGAATAGTAAGAGTAGGCTATCAACAATTGAAATACAATGTGGAAATTTAATATATAGTTTTAATTTGTGACCATAGAGATGATTTAAACAAATCTGAACTCCAGGCAGAATAACATCAATTCATGCACGTAAAAAAACCCGATTCCAAAAAAAGTTGGGACACTGTACTAATTGTGAATAAAAACAGAATGGTTAACAGCAAACACACACGCACATCATAGGTTGAACTGGATGGACGGATGTCTTTTTTTGACCTCACTAACTATGTAAAATGCAATGATGTGGAAGTTTCAAATTTCAATATTTTATTCAGAATACAACATAGATGACATATGAAATGTTTAAACTGACAAAATGTATAATTTTAAAGGAAAAATAAGTTGATTTTAAATTTCATGGCATCAACACATCTCAAAAAAGTTGGGACAAGGCCATGTTTACCACTGTGTGGCATCCCCTTATTAACAGTCTGCAAATGTCTGGGGACTGAGGAGACAAGTTGCTCTAGTTTAGGAATAGGAATGTTTTCCCATTCTTGTCTAATACAGACTTCTAGTTGGTCAACTGTCTTAGGTCTTCTTTGTCACATCTTCCTCTTTATGATGCGCCAAATGTTTTCTATGGGTGAAAGATCTGGACTGCAGGCTGGTCATTTCAGTACCCAGATCCTTCTTCTATGTTGTAATTGATTCAGTATATGGTCTGGCATTGTCATGTTGGAAAATGCAAGGTCTTCCCATCCAGACGACGTCTGGATGGGAGCATATGTTGTTCTAGAACTTGGACATACCTTTCAGCATTGATGGTGCCTTTCCAGATGTGTAAGCTGCCCATGCCACACGCACTCATGCAACCCCATACCATCAGAGATGCAGGCTTCTGAACTGAGCACTGATAACAACTTGGGTTGTCCTTGTCCTCTTTAGTCCGAGTGACATGGCGTCCCAGTTTTCCAAAAAGAACTTCAAATTTTGATTCGTCTGACCACAGACCAGTTTTCCACTTTGCCACAGTCCATTTTAAATGAGCCTTGGCCCAGAGAAAACGCCTGCGCTTCTGGATCATGTTTAGATATGGCTTCTTTTTTGGCCTATAGAGTTTTAGCTGGCAACAGCAAATGGCACAGTGGATTGTGTTCACCGACAATGTTTTCTGGAAGTATTCCTGAGCCCATGTTGTGATTTCCATTACAGTAGCATTCCTATATGTGATGCAGTGCCGTCTAAGGGCTCGAAGATCACGGGCATCCAGTATGGTTTTCCGGCCTTGACCCTTAAGCACAGAGATTGTTCCAGATTCTCTGAATCTTTGGATAATATTATGCACTGTAGATGATGATAACTTCAAACTCTTTGCAATTTTTCTCTGAGAAACTCCTTTCTGATATTGCTCCGCTATTTTTTGCCTCAGCATTGGGGAAATTGGTGATCCTCTGCACATCTTGACTTCTGAGAGACACTGCCACTCTGAGAGGCTCTTTTTATACCCAATCATGTTGCCAATTGACCGAATAAGTTTCAAATTGGTCCTCCAGCTGTTCCTTATATGTACATTTAACTTTTCCGGCCTCTTATTGCTACCTGTCCCAACTTTTTTGGAATGTGTAGCTCTCATGAAATCCAAAATGAGCCAATGTTTGGCATGACATTTCAAAATGTCTCACTTTCAACATTTGATATGTTATCTATATTATATGGTGAATGAAATATAAGTTTGAGATTTGTAAATTTGTACAAAGTATGAGTAAAAAGGGAATGGACTATGTCCCAACTTTTTTGGAATTGGGTTTGTATATGTTCATAGAATATTCATATATTTTAAAATCAAATTATAATTATCTCAGTCCTGCTCATATTGATATCAGCCTCTTGGACTCTCCTGTATAGCAGAGCTCAGACTGGGAGAGAGAGGGGTAGCCCAAAGAGCTAATTGTTGAGCTGCAGGGCTCATGTGCTGACAAGGAGAGCTCATCAGTCCGCCACTTCTCTACTACAGCTCAGCCACAAGCTGGGTGAAGGGAGCTGTATTATTACAGTAGAGAAAAAACAGGTCTTCTTTGCAGAGTGTATGCATAATGTAAATTATTTACAGAAGTAAAAATCATTTTGTGTGTAAAGCAGCTTTTATGTGTGTGTTTAGTGGTTTACCTGAGGTTCAGCTTTTAGAGTTACTCTACCTGAAATAGGTATTCCAGTTTCATTGCAGTAGCTCAGGATGTTATGGTTCTTTGTCCCAAGCGCCTTTTGTGGCTATGGCTGCCTTTTTCTATTCTGTGTACTGAGCAGCAGTGCATTTAAACCCCAGCTAAATTATTACTTAGGGATAGCTTTGGCTGAGTAACACAGTTGCTTAGTATAAAACCAAATAATGCATGTCATGGCTATGACTGTAGGGAATGTCTCTTCTGTGGGGAGTCCCCTAAAAATGAAATAATCTCTGTGGAGTAGTCTTTTAACCTTTCTCTGCACATACTTCATATATACAGGTGCATTTAAAAAAATTAAAATATCATCAAAAAAAGTAATTTATTTCAGTAATTTAATTCAAAAAGTGAAACTCATAAATTATATAGATTCATTACTCACACAGTGATATCTTTGTTGCATTTTTTTCTTTTAATTTTGATGATTATGGCTTACAGCTAGTGAAAACCCAAAATTCAGTATCTCAATATTCAGTATTTTTTTATTGGTCTTATGTAATATTCTAATTTTTTAAGCTACTGAATTTTGAGTTTCCACTAGCTGTAAGCCAGAATCATCAAAATTAAAAGAAAGAAATGTTTGAAATATATCACTGTGTTTGTAATGAATCTATATAATATGAGTTTCACTTTCTGAATTGAAATTCTGAAATAAATTAACTTTTTGATGATATTCAATTTTTTTAAGATACACCTGTAAACCAGAGGATTTAGAACATAATTTTGAGCCCATTTGGGATCTTTGCACTGAAATAGAATTAGAAATAGAATAGAACTAGTTAGATCGTTCTTCCACTATTCTCAGCAGAGCATGAGGGAAACTCGTGGCATACATGTGACAAATATTCCTAGATGTGAAGGATTTAGCTTCTCCAGTGTACAAACGACAAATTATGAGTTTCTTGATTTACGGGTTAGTAAGAACATAATTGTTACAGGTGGACCTGTTTGTAATTTAAATTTGTGTTGACTTAGTACTCCATTAGTACTACATACAGTGCCTTGCGAAAGTATTGGGCCCCCTTGAACTTTGCGACCTTTTGCTACATTTCAGGCTTCAAACATAAAGATATAAAACTGTAATTTTTTGTTAAAAATCAACAACAAGTGGGACACAATCATGAAGTGGAATGAAATTTATTGGATATTTCAAACTTTGTTAACAAATAAAAAACTGAAATATTGGGCGTGCAAAATTATTCAGCCCCTTTACTTTCAGTGCAGCAAACTCTCTCCAGAAGTTCAGTGAGGATCTCTGAATGATCCAATGTTGACCTAAATGACTAATGATGATAAATAGAATCCACCTGTGTGTAATCAAGTCTCGAAATAATAAATGCACCTGCACTGGGATAGTCTCAGAGGTCCGTTTAAAGCGCAGAGAGCATCACGAAGAACAAGGAACACACCAGGCAGGTCCGAGATAGTGTTGTGGAGAAGTTTAAAGCCGGATTTGGATACAAAAAGATTTCCCAAGCTTTAAACATCCCAAGGAGCACTGTGCAAGATATAATATTGAAATGGAAGGAGTATCAGACCACTGCAAATCTACGAAGACCTGGCCGTCCCTCTAAACTTTCAGCTAATACAAGGAGAAGACTGATCAGAGAGGCAACCAAGAGGCCCATGATCACTCTGGATGAACTGCAGAGATATACAGCTGAGGTGGGAGACCCTGTCCATAGGACAACAATCAGTTGTATACTGCACAAATCTGGCCTTTATGAAGAGTGGCAAGAAGAAAGCCATTTCTTAAAGATATCCATAAAAAGTTTTGTTTAAAGTTTGCCACAAGCCACCTGGGAGACACACCAAACATGTGGAAGAAGGTGCTCTGGTCAGATGAAACCAAAATCGAACTTTTTGGCAACAATGCAAAATGTTATGTTTGGCGTAAAAGCAACACAGCTCATCACCCTGAACACACCATCCCCACTGTCAAACATGGTGGTGGCAGCATCATGGTTTGGGCCTGCTATTCTTCAGCAGGGACAGGGAAGATGGTTAAAATTGATGGGAAGATGGATGGAGCCAAATACAGGACCATTCTGGAAGAAAACCTGATGGAGTCTGCAAAAGACCTGAGACTGGGACGGAGATTTGTCTTCCAACAAGACAATGATCCAAAACATAAAGCAAAATCTACAATGGAATGGTTCACAAATAAACATATCCAGGTGTTAGAATGGCCAAGTCAAAGTCCAGACTTGAATCCAATCGAGAATCTGTGGAAAGAACTGAAAACTGCTGTTCACAAACGCTCTCCATCCAACCTCACTGAGCTTGAGCTGTTTTGCAAGGAGGAATGGGCAAAAATGTCAGTCTCTCGATGTGCAAAACTGATAGAGACATACCCCAAGCGACTTACAGCTGTAATTACAGCAAAAGGTGGCACTACAAAGTATTAACTTAAGGGGGCTGAATAATTTTGCACGCCCAATTTTTCAGTTTTTTATTTGTTAAAAAAGTTTGAAATATCCAATAAATTTTGTTCCACTTCATGATTGTGTCCCACTTGTTGTTGATTCTTCACAAAAAATTACAGTTTTATATCTTTATGTTTGAAGCCTGAAATGTGGCAAAAGGTCAAAAAGTTCAAGGGGGCCGAATACTTTCGCAAAGCACTGTAGTATTACTGAAGGTGTTACTGGATGTCTTACTGATGAAGTTCATTATAATTCAAGTGTTATTTCACTTTGTTTGCTAGTAGGAGGGTCCTCTCTAGTCTCCGAAATAGAATACAGCTACAGCAGGGGCGGACTGACCGGTCGGGCACTTCAGCTGTGATCCAAGGGCCCAGCCGCTGAAGGGGGTCCCCCCAGCGCTACCTGCTGGAGCTCTCAGGGCTGGTCCGGGGTCCAGGAACAAAAAGACTTGCGGCCGTGTGCCCATGGCGACCATCTTTTCCGGGTCTGACCGGGGCCCAGCGCTACCTCACCATCAAGGCAGCCTCAAGAGTGCCTATCAATGCAGCCTAATCAGTGCCCATCAATGCAGCCTAATCAGTGCCCATCAATGCAGCCTTACCAGTGCCCATCAATGCACCCTCATTAGTGCATGAGAATTAAAGAGAGGAGAGCTCCCTGGTGTGGATGAGTCACCATGGGTAGCTGGCTTGCACCCTGGCCTTGCTGTGAGTGGGTCACCATGGGTGGCTGGCACCCTGGCCATACCATGGGTGGCTGGCTGGCACCCTGGCCCTGCTGTGCGTGGGTCACCGGTGTAGCTGGCTGGCTGGTGTGTCCTCTCCTCTTCCGCTGTCCGGGTACTGTTTGCCAAGGCAAGAGAGGGACTCGGAGGGAGGTGGCAGCCTTTGTCCTATACCCCTATGGTAGAGCTAGAAGGTTTGCAGAAGGCCCAGTATGTGGAGACGCGTGGTGCAACACATAATGATGTTGCATGTGTGTGCGGGTCCTCTCTGTGTCCATTTGAGAGTCTATTTTAGAAAGAGCCCCCATCAGTGCCTATCACACACAGCCTGATCAGTGTCCATCAATGCAGCCTCATCAGTGCTCATAAGTGCAGCCTGATCAGTGTCCATCAGCGCAGCCTCACCAGTGCCAATCAGTGCAGCCTCATCAGTGCCCATCAATGCAAACTCACCAGTGCCCATCAGTGCAGCCTGCTCAGTGCCCATCAATGCAGCCTCACTAGTGCCCATCAATGTAGCCTGATCAGTGCCCATCAATGCAGCCTTAGTGCATGGGGACAGCAGGGCCAGGGTGTCAGCCAGCCACCCACTGTAACCCACCTACACCAGGGCCAGGGTACCAGCCAGCCACCCACTGTGACCCACCCACACCAGGGAGCCAACCACAACAGGGTGCCAGCCAGCCACCCACAGGAACCAGCCACAGAGGCCGCAGAAGCCAGCCAGCCAGAGAGGACATGGGAACCAGCCACAGTTACAATACCCATAGTTAAGAGGAGTGCTACAAAGTGACGATTTTATTTCTACTTTGTGCGAGGTTGTTGTAGGGGTGGCACAAAGAGGGGTTCCAGTGAGGACCAGAATGACTGAAAGTGTTCACTGTATACTCTATTAAAGAGAGACACCCTCCTCCAGGTCCATTAGACTCTGTTGTTGACTCTAATGGGGCCTAGAGGGGACCCTTTCTAAAAGACTGTCTTATGGACTCTGTTAGAGAGAGACCCCCCTCCAGATCCTTTAAAAAAAAAGGCAGAAGTTGTACTTAGTGCAAAATGTAGGGGAGGGGCCTGACCGGAGCCCTTGCTTTATTTGGTCCGGGGGCCCTGAGTGTGGTCAGTCTGCCCCTGTACTACATTGATCAATGCTATCTTCTGGGTCCCATGCCGAGCAACTGCCCTGCTGCATAGTGAACACAGGGAGTTGCTTGGTTGACATGGGTGCCATTCACAGAAAGCCTTGCATTTTTCTTAATGAATGCAAGTCAGGATAGGGGGCTGTGTCCGGACCATGGAACCTAGATCTCAGAGCTCTGTTCCTCTGTGGCTTCACCGAGTGCTTGACTGTACAGTCCCAGCCGACACACATGATTTGGAGCTGGAGACCTTCAGGACACAGCCGAGCATCGCATACAGTGCGTATCCACAGGTACCTTTCATCTGCATCACTTCACAGTGGCACCCGCAGTGTAGCCAAGATGCCGCCCAGCTGCTCTGTTGTGGGGAGTACAGGAACAAGAACATGAATCGGTAGTGGACCCCTGGCACAGACACCTCTCCTATATCCACCCTGCGGCTCACCACTGAATCCTCCCTTTAGCCTCTAAATGTCTTCTCAGCAGTCGGGAACACAATCCTGGATGATGGATCCGAAGCTCAGATTCATCCTACGTGCTTTACCGACCAGGAACGTCATAGAGGCCCTCCCTACCATGATGAAACTAGAATCTCTAGTGCAGAGGATCGAGGGTACCCTGCAGAAACAGATAGATGATGTTAAAACAAGCGGTTTTACAGGTGGATGCTAGGGTGGAAGGATGGAAGGATCAAGGGACTTAACCTCCATTTTCCTTCACTTGAAAAACTTGGAAAATTGCAGCCGGAGAAACAACCAGAAATACCTCTGCTGGAGCGGACCTTAAAACCACAGCTTGGTTGATTTGTAACACCATCCTAGACAAATCCCAGGAAGCTAAACTTGAATTAGACAAAGATGTGGGATTTTCCTTTCATATTCTTATCAGTAGGCATACCCAATCCCAGTTGCCAGACCTCTTACAATTCCTGGACTCTGCCCCATTCAAGGTTCCCGACTGAACTAGAATGGCCTGAAGATTCTCATGCTCCTTCTGCTGGCGCTCCTGATCCACCTCGATTCCGTGGGACCAGGTCAGAAAATGTGTCTCCACCCCCTGTCTATCTCTTGGACCATCAGACCCAGAATTTTGTGCTCAGTGAACACTGAGGTGGACTGTGACTGCTAGTATTACTTGGTGCCCTGTGAAAACAGTGCATGTTTTATGCCTTATGGCTTAGTGCTTTAGGAAGGAATAAGCTGTTCTTTTTTTTAACCCTCTCCCAGTGTCCGTTATATGCCTTGGTTGACTAGCGAACAGGGTCCCACTATATACTTTTCAATTCCCCGTTAGGAACCTAAATTTAGTATGTGGCCCCATTGGGCTTGGTCTCCTTTGGCATTACTCTCTCAAGACTAAGAATCTTTACATACCTACCCCCCTACTTTTTTTCTCTTCTCTCACTTCTTCAGAGGGGTCTGGTGGTTAGGGGTGGCATGGTATATCTGCTCCTCATGACTAACTCTGGGAGGTGACTATATGATCTACTTGTATGAGCATGTCTGTTTGTTGAAAACCTGCTTGCAATTTTGATTGTGCTCAGTTACTCGGAGTAATGTTATACATTTTAGCAATGTTGGGCTGCAGACTTCTTTTACTTTGCTGGGAGTTGTGGGCAGTAGAGAGGGGAATGGCAACTCTTGGGTGGCCTTCCTTGTCTGCACTGTTGCTTCTCTCTGTAGTGAATGTGGCATACTTGCCTAATGTCAGGTTATAATAGTCTGTTATTATTTTTTTATTGGGTCATCCACAGGGGGGCACAGCATCTGAAGTATATTTCTTTCCCCTTTTTTTTTTTTTCTTGTTTAGCCGTATCCCCACATAGGGCCCTCCCAATCCCTTTGGGTTAGATAGTCTAAGTGTAGCAGTGATCAAACAAGCTTTAATAAAAAGTAATACATTTACTTAAATGAAAAGGATGAAGGTACATCAGTAATATCAGCCTCGCTGGATGTATTCCTGATTCGTGAGTACAGCTGGTGGATGCATGGTCATCAATCTGACAGCGCCAGTGGGTTCTGGAGTCCCGGGGTGGATGAGGAGACGCAGGAGGAAGCTGTCACAGCGTCGTCCAAATAAGGAAGAGGCTGGATCTGTGCACATGTTCTTAAAATGCGTGCTCCTTCGTCAGGCATTGCCAGCGGCCATCTTGGGTTAGGTTAAATAAAGGCAGTGGGGTGGGCCAGCACATCAGTAAACATACATACGGTATACAGGGTGCCTTATAATGAGAATAATTCAATGATAATGAAATAATACTTAAGTAAAATCTGATCCTAGTGGTGAGCACTATCTTACCAAGACTGCCAAGCCCTCGGAAAACACCCGCCGTATGAACCAAGGCAATATTAACAATTCTCATTGTATCACTACCAAACTCCCTTCCACCCACTATACCAAGGAACCCTCAACTCCCAGCAATAACCCCCTTCCACTGGCCAATACATTGTCATACCCCTTAGTCCCCAAACCTAGGAGGGTCAGAAAGTGTAGGCTTACACAAGCCCCCAGGACTACCTCCAAGGACCCCATTGCAATCCAAAACAATCAGCCACTAATTTCTGCTTCTATCAACACACCCTCCACTGACATTCCTGACAATCCGAGCATCGAGGACCCCATTTTAGACATAAGACCTATAAACACTGATAGGTCTGATAACACTCATCACAATTCAATAATTAGAGATGACCCCGTGGTTAGAGCAGATAGGGGGCACTCTCAGAATGGAAAAGGTTATATACCAACATAGGGGTTCTCCGCAAAAATTCTCTAAAATATGGGGTACTTGGTTGAATTGCCCGGGAATGGCTCCTAATGACCTCATCCTGGACCGTTTATTATCTTAAAAGTGTGAGGATGAGTTGGGGTCGCTGCGGGAAGACTGTTTGATACACTGGGGGTGGATTGGAGGGAAGTGATATTGTAACTGGCATTGTTGTTGGGGGTTGCCTGCTTTGGGGGGATTGTGGCGTATTTGTTATGCATGCTGTTCTATGTGGTAATGGTGATTTCTTGCTATTCTGCCTGTACCAAGTAATGTTGTTTACTGTGGTGATGTGAAGTTCTCTCAATAAAGATGTTTTCTGATTTAAAAAAAAAAAAGAGATGACCCCTTATCCAATAATACTAGCCCACATTGCCGTAACTCACCAAACCACTGCAACAGGACTGTCTTTTTTGGCCCTAAAAAAAAAGTCCTACTTGCCCTAAAAAAGAAAACTAGAAGAGGCAGACGAGGGGGGGGGGGAGACACAAAACCAAAAGACAAACTACCCAAACTGTAAACATTTTTATTCTCTCCTTGTCTCCAAAGGATACCTCCCTTTTAGGTAAAGGCCTTAATTTTCCCCCGGCTGCACGTCCCAACCCCTTCACCTTATTTGTAGACCTAAACATATTCGTACGTAAATGTTTCTACAACATCCAGTCTGTTAAAAACAATGTCACTCAAGACTCTGAAATAGAGGCAAATACTGAAGATCGCCCAGAGGACACATTCTGCCTAGCCCTTTTGGAGGAACTTTACAACGGAAACAAGTACACTTATGTCACATACCTGACACAACATCTTCCCACCTCCCCTCCAGTACAATATACCACCTTGCAGCCTAAGTCAGTTAAAGGTCCCTTTATTCAGAGTTTCTATCTGGTAGTGTTTTCCGACATACAATGTATGTGTAAACAGACCACTAATCATGCTTACACCTGTAATCTTACCCCACAAGAAAAATAATCCCTAAAAAATCTAACCAACAATACCGACATCATCATCAAACCAGCAGATAAGGGAGGTGGGATTGGAATACAATACAGATGCCCATCTTAGTGAGGCCTACAGACTACTGTCCGACAATAATATCTATACCCATCTTCATAGTGATCTACTCCCCCAGTTCTGTGAAGAGGCTCAAACATTAGTCGAATAAGCCCTCAAGGCATTATCAATAAAGCTGAAGCCTCCTTTATAGTAAGGGAATACTACAAAACACCATATTTTTACCACCTCCCTTAAATACATAAGAACCTAGAGAACCCTCCTGGATGCCATATTGTGGCCATGATCGAGAGTGTTGCAAGCTGTTTTTCCATCTAAATCGATCACTTCTTACAGCCCTTCACTCAAAATCTGCCAGCATACATACGCAACGGCATCCCCCTGTTAGAAATCCTCAAAAAATTCAGTCGGGAACCCACATATTTGTGGGTTTCCCTGGACTTCAATTCCCTCTACATGTCCATTCCCCATGAAGTTGGGCTAAGGGCGGTACATTTCCTAACACAAGACCCCCCTCCTCAATCTCAGACAAGCCCAATTCATCTTGGACTCTACACATTTTTGTCTGTCACATAACTATTTCTCTTTTTAACAATCAATTCTCCCTACAGACCCAGGGCACTATATATATATATATATATATATATATATATATATATTGTCTTTTTTGGATGATATATAGATGACATAGTCGTCATCTGGGCTGGGCCAAGGTCATCAGTAGAACAATTTGTCTTCTATTGCAACACCAAAGATCTGGGGTTCTCCTTCACATCAGTCCGTGATCCTGACAACCTGGCCTTCTTGGATTTAGGACTATGCCATACTGAGAATGCCATCTGCACAAAAAATTATGAAAAACTGACTGCAGGCAACTCCTTTTTACATTTCCGCAGCTGCCACCATCCCAGGGGGATAGCTAACATTCCAAAAAGTCAGTTTTGTTTTCTTAAGGACAATTGCACCTTTACTACAGATTATGCCATACAAGGCAATCTCTTAAAAACAGAGAGTCTAATTGTTAGGATTGAGTTCACCTGCTGGTGTCTCACAGAAGCCAGCAGGCTTCTATGATCACTTACACCTGTGCTCAGCTGCCAGGTGGCTATTTAAGGCTGCTCCTCCCTTTCCGAAGTGCGTCACTATTCTGATTGCCTTCTTGTTGCCAGAGCCTTGTTCCTGCAATCCTGATTCTTAATCTATCCTGTACCCCTGTGCCTTGCTCCTGCTCTCTGCCCTTGTACCCCCTCTTCCTTACATCCCTGTATTCCTTGTTACCCCGTCCATTATATGGTAGATATTTGTAGATTGTCAGTTGTTGGTTCATTAGTTATTTTTGTCTTTGGGGTTGTGCTTTGTTTGCTGGTATTACCTATGTTCACTGGTTGCTGTGCATGCTTGTTTGTATGTTTCACTGTAAATAAAGCTCACTTTAAGGCTATCCACATTGTTTGTTCTCAGTTTCCATGTGTATCTATGTGTCTGGTCTCCCTAGCTGCTGCTGAATCCTGACACTAATATTACTGATGTGCCTTTATCCTTTTCTTTTAAGTGAGTGTATAACTTTTTGTTAAAGCTTGTTTCATGGTGGAAATGAATGGGGTTTGGCGCATAGAAATTTGCTTGGTGCGCGGAGAACTTTGCTGTGCTGAAAAGCGCACTTGCGGTTATTAATATGCGCCTAAACGCCATTAATCCCTTTGCTTTTCGGCCATCTTTTTCTGCCGGGTATGCTGAGGGCCCTTATAACTGTCCTTAGGAAACCAGAAAAGAATCCTATCTTATGCAGTAATTATAGACCTATTGCCCTTCTGAACATGGACCTAATATCATATGGCATCGCGGATCTCTGCATTGTACTATCATCCCACAGCCACAATGAAAATTAATTAAACTCATTCTGACTACTTTCCATTGTCTCATGGAACCCAACAGGGCTACCCGCTTTCCCTGTTACTTTTTAACCTTTCTTGTGTAAGGTAAGGTCTGATCCAGCGATTACAGGTCTCCTTCTTTCCCATAACAAACACAAGATTGCAGCATACACTGACAATCTCTTGTTCTGCCCTAACAATCCAGAGACCTCTATCGCTCACTCTTTTTTCACAGTATGGGCAACTTTCCAATTTCCCTGTCAACTTTTCCAAACCGGTGGCTTTGAATATCACATTTGCTGAGGATAGTGTGATGGGCTTACTGTAATTTTACCCATTTTATTGGACCTCATCTTCTGTGGCACTAATATTATCTATATGTTCCCCGGATCTGGAGTCTAGTGAGGGCCCCAATGCAGAGTGCACAGCGTGTCTCCCCTCCATCCGCCCTCTATAGAGCGCTGGGGGTGATGTATGTCCTGCCTTAAGCAGTATGGGGTGCAGTACCTTGGGGGTCCCAGTGCAGAGGGTGCAGCGGAGACCTCTGGGTGTATGTCCTGCCTTAAGCAGTATGGGGTGCAGTACCTTGAGGGGTCCCAGTGCAGAGGGTGCAGAAGGTGCAGTGGAGACCCCTTGGTGCATGTCCTGCTTTAAGCAGTATGGGGTGGGGTACCTTGATGGTCTCAGGGCAGAGGGGGCAGCGGAGACTCCTGTGACAATCTGCCATCGAGCGTTTAGCGCAGCCGGCAGCCATGTTTGTGTAGTCTGTGACGTCACAGCAGCCATTTACCCTTAGCCTGGCATGACGCTGTAGAAGGCTGAAGCCATGCGGTGGTGCCTGGGCTCTGGCTCCTCCTCTTCCTTTTTCTTCCCGGGATATATGAACTAGTGACACTCATGGCAGTTGCTTTGGGATCCCTATCTCTCTTGCTAGTAGGTGCCCTGAGTGTGGGGGATCCATAGTAGTGGCAAAAACTTTTTTTGTTGCTGCGGGGTCTCCCTTATCCTATGGAGCATCTGACCCCTCGTTGGGGTGCCAGGTCCCTCGAAACCTCTGCTCCCCATTGTTGCGCTGGCGACGGTCCTTCAGTCCTTGGTATCCTTGGTGGAAGTGGCGTGTGGGCAAAGGCCAAGGAGGAAGCGTCCCCAACTCCTCCATGGTCGCAGCAGCGAATGAGAAAATGCTGGTGGATGCACTTATTACTGCAGTTCGTGAGGCTTTAAAAATGGAGGATGTGGCCACGGACGTGGCTGTCCCTTTTGGTACACACAAGTCACCTTGTACAGCTAAGGTGTTTCCTTATCTTCCTTATTTTGATAAATGTATCTATAAGGAGTGGGAGCAACCAAAGCAACCCTTTGTAGTCCCCAAACATTTTTCAGTACTAACGTACCCCTTTGAGGAATCACTTTTAAAAAAAAAAGTGGACTAGTCCACTAGTGGTGGACCCTCCTGTTTCCAGGTTGAATAGAGGAATCCCCATCCTTTAAAGACTCGGCTGACAGGAAAGCGTAGGCTGTGGCGCACAGCATGTTTACTATGACTGGTTCAGCATTGCAACCAGTCTTGGCTTCGGCCCTGGTGTCTCAGACCCTAACTAAATGGGCCAAGCTTTTGCATTAGGGTCTGGATAATGAGCAGGTTCCCTCTGATTACGTTGATCTGGCGGACTAAGTTGAATATATGGGGCTGTCAGATTTGGTGGGGCGGCCACTGGGCGGGCCTTTCATAATGTTGGTGGTCAGGCCCAGGCCTAAAGCTGTGTAAAATTTCTGATGGCTGCACTGCCTGTACCTGGGGGTGAGGATTCCCACTCCTGTGCCTGCTGGCTTCTCCCCCTTTCACAGATAGATGGCTATTGTCTCTGTGCAGGACCCATTCCCGATGCTGTACCTGCTGGTCCTTCTCCCTGGTCTAACTCTGCTCAGATCCCTTTTATCATTCTGCTCAATTTAAATGCATTGAGCTAACTTCACATAATATTGCTAAAACAGGTGAGTTTTTATCAGTGGTGGTTTAGTGGGTTAAATCAAGTACTTGTCACAACTGAGCTACCCCCACAGTAACCATTATAGCCCATTTATAAATACCTATTTTTGTTGTGGTTTTCACTTGAATTAGCCACCATCATTGTTGTGTATTTACAAAATGACCACCAGGACTGTATGCATGCAAACAGGTGCTTAATAAAATTTTATTTTTTTCAAATTCAACAAAGCCTTGACAAAAGCCTCATGTTTTAAATTTGTATTTTCATGTGATGTGAACTATGTGATTAAAAGTTCTCACAAAGAAGGAGCCTAATTGTTGTAATGTGATTTGCATGGGTACTAACCCCTCATTGATTACAGTTTAGTTGTGGCTGTGTTAATAGCCTAGCTGATATTTTAAGCCAAATCTTTGTGACTAATTCTGAGAAGGGTGGCATTGTGAAAGACTTTTTAAGACTGAGATGTTTTAGAATTGTTTGTTCACTTTTTTTGTTAAAATTGATATCAAGTTTGTCTTTAAAGTACAACTAAAGACAAAACGTTTTTAGTTTTGGACAGAGTGGAGATGGATTAAAACAAGTCAGCTTTTTACGGCTGTTAGGGGGATTCACTCTCTCTATTTGTACTTTTTACCATTATCATTGAAACGGAAAATAAATGAAAAACCCAAATTTTGAGTTTTCCCCAGAAAAGTAGTAGAGGGGAAATCTTCCAATGGGAACACTAGTTCTGGTGACCTGAGGATCCCCAAGAGATTCCCTTATATTGCACCTCTCACATCCTATTTGGGTATGGGACAGGAAGTGAAGGCAAATCCTGCAATGGGGCAAAGATGGTAAAAAAAAACCAACCTTACTCTATCCAAAATGGAAAAAAAAAAAAAAAGTTTTGCCTATAGTTCTACTTTAATTTTATTTTGTCTTTTTGTTCAGTAGGAAGTCCCATACAGAGTGCAAGAAATCACTCTACGGAGTTGTATATTAAAATCACAGTCAGTTGCTTGAGTAATGCTGTAAATGTTGAATTTGAAAGCCGCAAGAGAAGAACATGACATGTTCATTTCTAAACGTAAATCTATTTGCTTGCTTGCTATGTGTAGTTACTTGTTCTAACATGTTTGCCTTCTAAATAAAGATTTTTTTTTCCAGAAAACCTGTATGAGTTCTTTTTTACATGTATGTCAGTTCGTACCAACCTAAAAGAAATGGCCTCTGCCCCCATCTATAACTGGCTACCTCCAGACCCACCTGTCCCTCCTCTATCCATTAAATGCACGTGCTTTCATTGTGGAGACTTCATAAATTAGTAGGGTTAGGACTGCAAGTAGTAATACAGGGTGCCGTGAAGGGGCCTTGCAGCTTACTCATGCGTTTGCAAATGTGTGCTAACTAAACCCCTGTTTTTAACGCATACTGTTGGACAGGTTCATTCGGTTTGTAAGCAGACTGGTTGGCGAGTCGAGCTGCGAATTTCCTCTGTTTTTGTCTTTCAGTTTGTACCAACCTACCATGCACAGCTAAAAGTTGAGTTGCTACTTCACTAACAAGCTTCTTGATTCTTTACAGCAGGGGCCTCCAAAGCACTGCCCATAACAACGTTTTTACTATCCCACAGCGAGAGTCCTTAAATTTGCTGCAGGGACGGTCTCTCTGCCAAAGTTTTCTCGGGTTGTGATGCATACTCACCCCCACTCTGCCAGTATGCAGCACAGGTCCCGCAGCCACTCCCAGCACCTGGACTCAACCAATCAAGTGTCCATTAAGGCTGTACTTTTGCATAAAGTGTACCTGTGTTACAGCAGGGTGGGACTCGAGACAGGGAGGTGCAGAAGGTCTGCACTTAAGGCACACTATACAGTGGTAATATATGGACAGACTGATGGTTGAGGAAACAAATGTAAGGCATGTATACTATTGATTGTGGGAAATATTCCCAAAGTGTATCCAAAGCACAAGCCCAAGGTGTGAGGGCATGGGTTTGGATGGAAACAAGAATGTAGACGGAAAAATAGATGAGGAACAAGGAAAAAAGAAACTAGGAAAGAAAAAGGGGGAGGGGAGAGGGAAGGGGAACAAAAATGGGGGAGAGAGAGGGAAGGGAGAAAGGGGAGAGAAAGGGGAGAAGAAAAAGAGAGGGAGGAGGGGGGGGGAAAGGGAAGGGAAGAGAGGGGAAAAAAATGAAAACTGGGAAAGAAGGAAAGAGAGAAGGGAAACAAGAGAAGTGGGAAAAAAGGTGTTGAGGGCTGATGGGATTTTTTAGGTACCAGATAGAACAAAAAGAAAAAATGTTTATAAAAACTAAAAAAGTTTATTGGTACATATTAAAACCAGTTTATATGATGCAAATCATGATATACATAGAAATACATTAAGCATATATGAGATGAAATATAAAATGAGGCATATAGGCGTAAGGCAACAATGTGTAGTAGATTGGGTCCAATGAGGAGCATCAGACCATTCCCGACATGTTTCGCGGGCACAAAGGGTCCGCTTCTTCAGGGGAGTAGAACACATAGAATATAATATGCCTTGAATAGCCTATTCATGTTTCCTGAGGAAAACACACATATCTCATAAAATAGGGAGATCAGCCAAGATTATAGAATGCAGCTGGAGCTGGAGTCCAGAGACCAGTATTAATCCTGTTTGGAATTATGCCAGATGAACAGGGATAAGTTAAGATAGCATAGTGATGGTAATTTGAATCAGGCACAGGACAAGCTGTGCCATTAAGAAATGCTCCGTGGGCCAAATGCTATGTAAGGCATGGGAATGGATTGGCTTTGTTGGGGACACGGTTGTTAGGTGGGGGGGTTGATCACTCTGAAGGGGACAAAGCTGTGTTCAGGGTGATGTCTCTGAAAGGGGACAGTGTTTGGGGGGTTTGATTTAACTGAAGGAGATAGAGTTGCGAGGGGGGTTTTATGGCTGTATTAGGGAAACAGTTCTGGGGGGGGGGATGTGATGCCTCTGAGGGTGACTCAAATGTGCAGGGAGATACTGATGTGCACACAAATGTACTGGGGGGGTCTAATCAGCAGACAAATGGACAGGGGATCTGATCAGTACACAAATGTGTGTTGGGGGGGGGGGGTTTAACCACTTGCCGACCGCCACACGACTATTTACTGTGGCAGTCAGCCCCCTACAGGCAAACCGACGTAGGGCTACGTCGCTCATTCCCGCCGCTCTGGGGTGTGCTCTTGCACGCCCCCGCCACCGCTGATGGCTTGATTGGGTTCAGAACCAATCAGTCATCAGGTCCAGACCAATGATTTTTGGTCTGGACCTGTTGATCGTTCCTGCCCAATCAGATTCTATGCTGAGCCTGTGTAATGTAAACACAGGCTCAGAAAAGACCTGCTCTCCCCTCCCATGATATTTTTGGATTCATCGAGAGGAGAGAGCACATCTAACTGTGAGTACTGCACCAAGCACATACATACACACTTAGATAGGCACATTTCACCCCCGATCACCCCCCCCCCAGTTAACCCCTACACCCCCTGTCACAACACACACTGTATACTAAATTAGAAAATCAATCAAATCGGCGCTCAATCCCAATAAAACTGATAAATGGCACACTTAGCTATACACATAAATATACGGTGTTAGTAGGTGACATCAAATGAATAAACATATAGTGATGTGGTAAAGTGCACATGTGAAAAAAGTGCATAGAAAATGCATAAATATGTATGAAGATAAACCACAATAAATAGCAGCAGAGAAACAATCTAATGATAACGAAAAAAGTCACTGTAAAGAAAAAAGTGACAGTGAACTAAAGTGCAAAGTGATGGTAAACTGATCAGATCCACACAGTGGTCTGATCAAAGTAAAGTGATGGTATTGAAACAGTATGGAAACAGATATAACTGTGTATTAAATGAACTGTGACTGGAGATAATCAAATGAAAAATAATGTAACAAAAAATACCCCGAATAGACAAAGAGTGGGGGTAAAAAAACATAAAGGAAAAATATATATACTTTATATGTAGACAAATGTTCATAAGCAATTCATAAGTTCATAGAGAATCAAAAAGTTCAGAAAAAGTGCTGATGTGCAAAAAATTGCAGAATCTGCGGGAAACTGTGAACATTCACTAGGTGCGGGAAACTGCTTTCAATACGGTGGTGAGCATATATCCCTAAATGAGTGAAATAGCCGCTTACCACCAAGACACTCTTTAAGAGTGTTTGTACCAATAGGTAGCAGGGTCTCCAATATGGAAGTGAATGGTCCAGTGGTGGTCCCTTTAAGGCAGGCTCTTATGGTCGTTTTAGGTAGCCAACATCAGACATCAGAGGAGAAAATATCCTAGGTAGGTTTTGAGGCAGTATTTACATGCTTCAGGTGGTAAAGAGAACACTGGTATGGAGTGTTCTCTTTACCACCTGAAGCATGTAAATACTCTGTCGATAGCAGGCCTTATACTGCCTCAAAACCTACCTAGGATATTTTCTCCCCTGATGTCTGATGTTGGCTGCCTAAAAGAACCATAAGAGCCTGCCTTAAAGGGACCACAACTGGACCATTCACTTCCATATTGGAGACCCTGCTACCTATTGGTACAAACACTCATAAAGAGTGTCTTGGAGGTGAGCGGCCATTTCACTCATTTAAGGATATAAGAAGTTTTTCGGGTTCAGTGCTTTATCCTGGATGCTGCCATCATCCCTCTATGACATAAGAAACAAAAAAGATTCCCCTAGGGGTGGGATTTTTAAGGCAGAAACCAGGACTTGAGTATTTCAAAATGACTTTTTATTTTGCAAAAAGTGTTTGGCATAGCATATTGTAACAAAAAACAAAAACACATGGAACAGTGTAAAAAGAAGAAAACAAATATGGTCATAAATACGTCTTGACAGAGGAAATTTGTCTGAGATGGCTGGAGAGGACCAGACGCGTTTTGGTTTTTCCTTTTTCAATAGTCCAGTGATGAGAGCCAAATCTCAGACTAGGAAATGCAAAGGATAATAATTAGCACTCCACATGTGGCATTCGTCAAAGTACATTATGTTGAAATAGTAACAGAAGAAATCACATGTTTACATATCAACGTTATCCATAGTATTTGCTGTATCAATGCATGAAGATAAGAAAATCAATGGAGTGAAAAAATAATAACAAATGCATACCTAGATGAGCTGTTCTCTGTAGGTTGATTATGACTGACCATGTGAAGAATTAAAATCCTATCAGGAGTGTGGGCACATTAGTGCCAAAGAGCCGCCATTTCAAATGTACTGTTTGTAGATGTCTAAGGAACTTTAGTTTGCTGAGTGGGAGATACCAGAAACAATTGGGGGAGCAGACTAGGAACCCCTGCAACGAGATGGTCCCAAAATCCTCCGGCTCCCGATCACCACAAGGATCCCATATAAGAAGAGGTCCGTGATGTGGGATATCTATATAAAAAGGTTTTTAAAAAAATAATAAAATATTACATTGAATGGGGCAGGTTTCTACTGAGAATAAAAAAGTATTGAAAAAGATGGTTGGTATTGGTTACCGTGGTAGTAGAAAAAGTAGTAATTATCGTCTCATGGTTATGAGGGTATAATCTTCATCTCGGTAATCCCCAGAATGGGGACATGTATTCTATAAGGAAAAAGAAGCTCTCTCAGATATGATAATCTCATGAGGGAGACTAATGATAGGATCACCATGTGTGGTTACCATAAGAAGCAGAAGATGAAATATCTATGGTCGCCAAGTATGGGGAACCGTATAGAAAAGAATAATCCCGCAAGTGCCTTTAATGATATCAGAGATTCAAGACAGAGCAAACCAATAAGCCACCAAAAGGTAGAAGATATAAATAGACATGCATGTAAAGTAAAAAAGAGAAGTCCCTTGCATGTTGGGATAGAAAGAGGTCAAAAAATATAGTTGTCATCCAAGAGAAGGGGGGATAAACTTACCCTAGTAGTCTCCGATGTGTGGGTAATGGCGGAACGCTCTGCCATGTGGAGCGTCCGCCATTAAGTACGCCCGCACCTGCGCCGTGAGCCATGGCGTTGGCCACGCCTGCAGGAGAACGGACCAATTGGGATCCCCCGTGTCCCACGCGCACCGACGCTGCCCACGTCTAGCGTGGGCGGCGACGTGCGCACTGGGGCACGCCAGCGCATCACATCCGGTCCCCGGAGTCCGTACAATGACGCACTTCCGGGGACCGCACCGGGACGGAGTACGTCCCTTTGGTGCACTGGGGGAGAAAGAGGAACCGAAGAGGAGGGACACATCACAATGTTCTGTTGCCACAGTAATAAATTCATGATGCCACAATCAGCATTGACAAAACAGATACTACGTTTACAATCAGCATAATAAAAATACATATGGGGAGCCCTATTGTGTGTATAAAATATACACCATGTCATACGGATTATATTTGGATGCAATGTGCAAAGAGTGTGTATACACTAAACAATGGGGTATCTGAAAAGGGGGGAAAGCATTTGGTTTTCATACATGATACCTTATGTTATGACGACTAGCAATGAGAATTATACCAGTAACCTTGATGTTGTCATATAATGCCCATCCTGTTAAAATGACTATAGCATGGAAAATGTGCAAAGAAAAACAGGCACAAAAAATCCATAAATAACCTAAATAGCATACAGTGTATATTAGCCCAAAAGGAATATGATTATTTGTAACAGTATGATGTAAGGGTCTATATAATAGACCATCATGATGTTAGTCTAGTGTTAGGCAAAGAGGGCAGATAAAAGTGATTGTTAAGGGGTGGCCTAATATCTACCAGGCCTGTCCCTGTTACATGTCAGCAAATCTTGCAAAAAGTAAACTACTCTATAATTGTTTAAGTGGAAAACAGTGCCTTATTTGTTTTTTTGTTCCCAACTTCCTGAACTGAAACCTTCAGCCCCCGTTCACACTAAGGCGACCTGTTAGGCGACCTGGTTGCCTCACAGGTCGCCGTAGGTCGCCTTCCATAGGGAAGCTGCGGACCCGTTCTAATAGGAGCGACACAAGTTGCTCCGACTTAGAAAAAGGGTCCGGAGCTTCTTTGGGGCGACCCGGAGGCGACCGCCATAGACTTCAATGTTATGAGATCCGAAGTCGGATCGCCCCTATGTGAACGGGGCCTCAAGGAAAGGTTTGAAGCTGATGTTTTCGTTTAATCCAGGAGGGATAGTCGCTCTAAGATTATGAATCCACCGGGATTCTTTTTGAAGGAGAGTCTTGTCCCAGTCTCCTCCTCTGCTGCTGGGGTGTATCCTATCTAGAATAATAAAAGAGATTTGTGGAAAAGTGCCTTTATGGGTGGTAAGAACATGTCTCCCAAGAGGGAGATCTGGGTTGCGTTGGCGCATACACGAAATGTGCCTTTGTGCCCGCTTGTGAAATTCATTTTTGGTTTTCCCCACATAGAAGCAACCACAGCAGCAGAGGAGGAGATAGACAACTCCTATAGTTTGACAATTTGAAAAATGAATAGGTTTGTAGGGAAGGCCGTTTGGTAATCGTATATTTTTGTTGGTACACATAAATTGGCAGATATTGCAACCGCCACATCTATACGTGCCTAAACGTTTACATGGATCACGGCGGAATTCGCCCGTATATTCACTTTTAACTAAAGTATCTTTTAGCGATGTCGCTCGACGATAGGTGACTGCTGGTTTGTCAGTAACAAACGGATTTAGATTTGGATCGCATGTTAGCAGATGCCAATATTTGCCTAGGATGTTATGTATTAGATTGTGTTGCCTAGTATATTTGGTTATGATTCTCGCTTGGTGTTGGAACTGATTGGTATTTTGTGTACTATGTATATTATTTATTGATAAGTTGAATCTTATCGTGTGTGCTTGTCCGCCAATAGGTCTCTTGACCCTGGACGCCCCTCCCCTTTTTTGGAGGGACCTCCACTGCCAGGGGCCCTCTAAAGGCTGACAAGATATTCTATATCTTCCCAGTAGGGGAACCCTATCTTAACATACTGAAAAGTAAAAAATCCTCATGTAACATGTTAATGTGTTGATGTGCAGAAAACAGAGTGTATATGCCATGCAATTGCCATCTTTCCGACACGCTTCACATCGTTCTCAGGTCCAGGGTTTTGACCTAGGCGCTTTTCACACACAGCCCTCTGGCCCAAGTAGTGCAATAGCATACTTGGACTCCGTCCCTATCACTTGGGGAATTCTTCCCCATTTTCTCTCACCCGAACAGGGACAATTTGATCATGTTTAGAGGTACTGGATTTGATACCTTGCTGCTCTCCTATCGAGAGCACAGCAAAAAAGAAGCACAAGATACCAAAATTGAATCCTTAATCTTTGAACTCAAAAAAGCGGTCGAAAAAAAGACTAACCTTTATCTCCACATAGACAATTTCGAAACCTATAACAAGGAAAACCTGAATCCCCTTGGTCTGAGGATTCAGATTTTCCCTACCATCGATGACCTCGATGAGGTCTTCAAATCAAAATGGGAGGCCAATTTACAACTATGTTCAAGGAATATGATGTGCCTTCTAATTGAAGAGTATCACAAACGTATTAAAAATTTAGATCATTCCATTGAGCCTTTGTCATCATGCATAATCAACAATATGCCAACATGTGTTGGAAAATTCTCAACAATACAAACTGGTATCAGAAAACCTCTAGAATTACCATTGATAAATATTTTACTGAATTTTACACTATCGTAGACAGAGGTTTCCTTGCAGGTTGTATTGATATGCCCACATGGGACTATCTTGGTATCATGATCCCCCCGGTAGACCTATCGTATCCGGGAGAGGTAGCATATCTGAGAACTTAAGACGGTATGTAGATAGCAAGTTACATCCCTTCATCCAATCACTTCCTTCCTTTGTAAAGGATACTATACACCTTTTACAACTCTTGGAAGGCATGTCGATCCCTTCTGATGCCCTGCTGGTGGCTGTAGATGTGGAGGCTCTATACAGCTCCATCCCCCACCAGCAGGGCATCAGGACGGTCGCACATTTCCTCTCCCAATCAAATTCGGACTCTTCGTCCACTCACCAATTCATCTTACAGTCCCTCGAATATATCCTGACCAGAAATGTTTTTTCATTTGACGGTTCCCATTTCCTCCAGGTACAGAGCGTTGCGATGGGGACATGTTGTGCCCCATCGTACGCCAACCTGTACCTGGGGGAGTGGGAACGCATTTTTCTATCTGAAGAATCCCACCAAGTATATACTCAGCATATACTGGCATGGCACAGATACATTGACAACGTATTGATCATTTGGACAGGCAGTGACAGCCTTTTACTGGGATGTATTCAATGCATGAATGTAAATAATTACAATCTTGCATTCACATTGAATTACAATAAAATTCCATTGATTTTTTGGACATTACCATTAAAAAAAACCAACAGGGACAAATTACCACCACATTATTTAGAAAACCAACTGCGGCCAACACAGTGTCATATGCAACCAGTGCACACCCAGCCCCTCTTGTTAGATCCATACCCTATGGACAATATTTACGCTTACGTCTGAATTGTTCCGACGAGCTCACGTTCAAAGAAGAGGCAGACAAATTGAGAATCAGACTAACAGCCCGTGGCTATTCACAGTCATGTTTGAAAAAAGCATACCGGAGAACGAAAACTCAACAAAGACAGTAACTAATCTTCAAAAAAACATCACATAGTACACAAAATACCAATCAGTTCCAACACCAAGCGAGAATCATAACCAAATATACTAGGCAACACAATCTAATACATAACATCCTAGGCAAATATTGGCATCTGCTAACATGCGATCCAAATCTAAATCCGTTTGTTACTGACAAACCAGCAGTCACCTATCGTCGAGCGACATCGCTAAAAGATACTTTAGTTAAAAGTGAATATACGGGCGAATTCCGCCGTGATCCATGTAAACGTTTAGGCACGTATAGATGTGGTGGTTGCAATATCTGCCAATTTATGTGTACCAACAAAAATATACGATTACCAAACGGCCTTCCCTACAAACCTATTCATTTTTCAAATTGTCAAACTATAGGAGTCGTCTATCTCCTCCTCTGCTGCTGTGGTTGCTTCTATGTGGGGAAAACCAAAAATGAATTTCACAAACGGGCACAAAGGCACATTTCGTATATGCGCCAACGCAACACAGATCTCCCTCTTGGGAGACATGTTCTTACCACCCATAAAGGCACTTTTCCACTAATCTCTTTTATTATTCTAGATAGGATACACCCCAGCAGCAGAGGAGGAGACTGGGACAAGACTCTCCTTCAAAAAGAATCCCGGTGGATTCATAATCTTAGAGCGACTATCCCTCCTGGATTAAACGAAAACATCAGCTTCAAACCTTTCCTTGAAGGTTTCAATTCAGGAAGTTGGGAACAATAAACAAATAAGGCACTCTTTGCCACTTAAACAATTATAGAGTAGTTTACTTTTTGCAAGATTTGCTGACATGTAACAGGGACAGGCCTGGTAGATATTAGGCCACCCCTTAACAATCACTTTTGTCTGCCCTCTTTGCCTAACACTAGACTAACATCATGATGGTCTATTATATAGACCCTTACATCATACTGTTACAAATAATCATATTCCTTTTGGGCTAATATACACTGTATGCTATTTAGGTTATTTATGGATTTTTTGTGCCTGTTTTTCTTTGCACATTTTCCATGCTATAGTCATTTTAACAGAATGGGCATTATATGACAACATCAAGGTTACTGGTATAATTCTCATTGCTAGTCGTCATAACATAAGGTATCATGTATAAAAACCAAATCCTTTCCCCCCTTTTCAGATACCCCATTGTTTAGTGTATACACACTCTTTGCACTTTGCATCCAAATATAATCCGTATGACATGGTGTATATTTTATACACACAATAGGGCTCCCCATATGTATTTTTATTATGCTGATTGTAAACGTAGTATCTGTTTTGTCAATGCTGATTGTGGCATCACTAATTTATTACTGTGGCAACAGACATTGTGATGTGTCCCTCCTCTTCCGGTTCCTCTTTCTCCCCCAGCGCACCAAAGGGACGTACTCCGTCCCGGTGCGGCCCCCGGAAGTGCGTCATTGTACGGACTCCGGGGACCGGATGTGATGCGCTGGCGTGCCCCAGTGCGCACGTCGCCGCCCACGCTAGACGTGGGCAGCGTCGGTGCGCGTGGGACACGGGGGATCCCAATTGGTCCGTTCTCCTGCAGGCGTGGCCAACGCCATGGCTCACGGCGCAGGTGCGGGCGTACTTAATGGCGGACGCTCCACATGGCAGAGCGTTCCGCCATTACCCACACATCGGAGACTACTAGGGTAAGTTTATCCCCCCTTCTCTTGGATGATAACTATATTTTTTGACCTCTTTCTATCCCAACATGCAAGAGACTTCTCTTTTTTACTTTACATGCTTGTCTATTTATATCTTCTACCTTTTGGTGGCTTATTGGTTTGCTCTGTCTTGAATCTCTGATATCATTAGAGGCACTTGCGGGATTATTCTTTTCTATACGGTTCCCCATACTTGGGGACCATAGATATTTCATCTTCTGCTTCTTATGGTAACCACACATGGTGATCCTATTAGTCTCCCTCATGAGATTATCATATCTGAGAGAGCTTCTTTTTCCTTATAGAATACGTGTCCCCATTCTGGGGATTACTGAGATGAAGATTATACCCTCATAACCATGAGACGATAATTACTACTTTTTCTACTACCACGGTAACCATCTTTTTCAATACTTTTTTATTCTCAGTAGAAACCTGCCCCATCCAATGCAATATTTTATTATTTTTTTAAAAACCTTTTTATATAGATATCCCACATCACGGACCTCTTCTTATATGGGATCCTTGTGGTGATCGGGAGCCGGAGGATTTTGGGACCATCTCATTGCAGGGGTTCCTAGTCTGCTCCCCCAATTGTTCCTGGTATCTCCCACTCAGCAAACTAAAGTTCCTTAGACATCTACAAACAGTACATTTGAAATGGCGGCTCTTTGGCACTAATGTGCCCACACTCCTGATAGGATTTTAATTCTTCACATGGTCAGTCATAATCAACCTACAGAGAACAGCTCATCTAGGTATGCATTTGTTGTTATTTTTTCACTCCATTGATTTTCTTATCTTCATGCATTGATACAGCAAATACTATGGATAACGTTGATATGTAAACATGTGATTTCTTCTGTTACTATTTCAACATAATGTACTTTGACGAATGCCACATATGGAGTGCTAATTATTATCCTTTGCATTTCCTAGTCTGAGATTTGGCTCTCATCACTGGACTATTGAAAAAGGAAAAACCGAAACGCGTCTGGTCCTCGCCAGCCATCTCAGACAAATTTCCTCTGTCAAGACGTATTTATGACCATATTTGTTGTCTTCTTTTTACACTGTTCCATGTGTTTTTGTTTTTTGTTACAATATGCTATGCCAAACACTTTTTGCAAAATAAAAAGTCATTTGAAATACTCAAGTCCTGGTTTCTGCCTTAAAAATCCCACCCCTAGGGGAATCTTTTTTGTTTCATTTAAGGATATAGGCTCACTACTGTATTGAAAGCAGTTTCCCGCACCTAGTGAATGTTCACAGTTTCCCGCACATTCGGCAATTCTTTGCACATCAGCACTTTTTATGAACTTTTTGATTCTCTATGAACTTATGAATTGCTTATGAACATTTGTCTACATATAAAGTATATATATTTTTCCTTTATATGTTTTTTACCCCCACTCTTTGTCTATTCGGGGTATTTTTTGTTACATTATTTTTCATTTGATTATCTCCAGTCACAGTTCATTTAATACACAGTTATATCTGTTTCCAAACTGTGTCAATACCATTACTTTACTTTGATCAGACCACTGTGTGGATCTGATCAGTTTACCATCACTTTGCACTTTAGTTCACTGTCACTTTTTTCTTTACAGTGACTTTTTTCGTTATCATTAGATTGTTTCTCTGCTGCTATTTATTGTGGTTTATCTTCATACATATTTATGCATCTTCTATGCACTTTTTGCACATGTGCACTTTACCACATCACTATATATTTATTCATTTGATGTCACCTACTAACACCGTGTATTTATGTGTATAGCTAAGTGTGCCATTTATCAGTTTTATTGAGATTGATTGAGCGCCGATTTGATTGATTTTTTCATTTTTTCATTTACTTTTATGTATGTGGTGACACTACACAGAATTGGCTACTAATCCTTGTTCCCTATCTATACCCTATATCTACCACTCAAATTTATCTATTGCATCTGGTATCGGGTCAAGCGCATAGGTTTTTCCACTTTCATTTTTACACACTGTATACTCTATATAGCATTTTCCTATATACCTGTATAAGTGTGATTTGTGACCAGGTGTAGCGCTTGCAGCCGTTCCTTTTACACTTAAAATACCCGCCACCCCCCCATAAAGATTTAACCCCCTGACCCCCCCCTGATCACCCCCAGTTAACCCCTTCATTGCCTACAGTGTCACTTTTATAGTGTACAGTTTTTTTTCTGATCACTATGATTAGTGACACAGGTGACATTAGCTAGTGTTAGCGTCAGTCTAAAATAGCGCAGATCCCCGGCGCATAGTTAGAAATAACCCCTTGATTACCACACACACACACACACACTTACATTACTAGTATAGTGTTTGAACAGATCAATATCTGATCTGATCAGAACTATACTAGCGTCCCCATAGTTTAGGGTTCCCAAAACGCTGTGTTTGCACTATCAGCACTGATTCCTGCCAGCACCTGCGTTTAACCCCTCCTCCCAGCCCACCCCACCCAGGCAAGTGTAGTAATCAATAGATTACTGTCACTTACAAAAAACACAAAACCGCTGTGTTAGCAGAGTCAGGCCTGATCCCTGCTAGCATTAGCATTTTTTTTTGGTAGCAGTTGAAATAGTCCTTGACAACCAGGTGCTTTTATTACCTGTGAGTCACACTACTGTACCGTTAAATTTAGTTACCAAAATGTCCAAACGTTGGTACAGTAGTGCAGAGGCTTACAGTATACTGACCATGTCAGATGAGAGCGATGGGGAAGCCTCACTGGCAGAATCAGGATCAGTATACGAACCTGATGACAGCATAGCTCTGATGACAGATGGGTCCCTGTTAGACCCAGGTGTACCCGACCCCATTCTGGAGTTGTTGAGAGGCAGGAATCGCAGGGTGCTCGTATGGAGCAGAGTGTCGGTACTAGTGCCGCTCATCCTTCTGGCGGCCTGGCAAGCACCAACGGCCTAGTACACCCTGGACCTAGTACAACCAGCACTGCAGTAACACTTGGTGACGTGGCGAGTCCCATAAGTGCAGTTGAAGCTGGTGCAGTGGCTAGCACGAGTAGTGGCCCGCAGCCACCGCATATTCAAAGACATGCCCGTAGAGCCCATAGTGCCCTCCCTGAAGCGCTGGCATATCCCAATTGGCAACCCACTGATTTTACAGCGCCAGTACTTCCCCCCCCCATTCACTGCCCAACCTGGAATCCACGTGGAGACAGCTAGTTTTACACCCCTGAACCTTTTTGAGCTGTTCTTCAAGGAAGATCTTTTCAGATCTATTGTGGATCAATCAAATTTATATGCACAACAATTCATCCCCGCCAACCCAAATTCGTCCCTTGCCAGACAATTTGCCTGGAAACCTATAACGGTTCCCGATTTTAACATCTTTCTGGGCCTTTCCCTCAACATGGGCATAACCAAAAAGAGTGAATTGCGGCTATATTGGTCCACTAGCCCACTTCACCATATGCGCGTCTACTCTGCCTCCATGTCCAGGGCGAGATACGAGCAAATTCTGCGATTTATGCATTTCAGCGACAATGAAATCTGTCATCCTCAGTGAGACCCTGAATATGATCGGCTCCACAAAATTTGGCCCCTCATAGACCACTTCAATCAGCGGTTTGCAGCCTTTTTTATGCCCGAACAAGTTGTCTGCGTTGACGAGTCCCTGATTAAATTTACTGGCCGCCTTGCTATGAAACAGTACCTCCCCAGCAAGCGTGCCAAGTACGGGGTCAAGCTGTACAAGCTCTGTGACAGGGCCACAGGCTATACAGGGTCTATGAGGGAAAAGATAGCACTGTGGAGCCCCCCAACTGCCCAGACTACATAGGGAGCAGCGGCAAGATAGTTTGGGACTTGGTGTCACCCTTATCCGGAAAGGGGTACCATTTGTACGTGGACAACTTCGACACAAGCGTGCCACTATTTAGTCACTTTCTCAATTTACAAATTGGCGCATGTGGCACCGTGCGACCTAATCGCCGGGGCTTCCCCCAGCGGCTTGTAAATTCCCGTCTAGTCAGGGGGCGAGAGCCTGCTTGAAAACTGACAAATTGCTTGCAGTGAAGTGGAGGGATACACGGGATGTTTTCGTTCTGTCCTCCATTCACCCAGACACGACAGTCCAAATTTCTATGGCAACTGGCGTTATGGAGAAACCCCTCTCTGTCCACGAATATAACCTTAATATGGGATGGGTGGACCTTAATGACCAGCTTTTGGCGCCGTATTTAGTTGCCCGTAAAGCCAGACGCTGGTACAAAAAAGTGTCTGTTTATCTATTCCAATTGGCTATGCTGAACGCCTTTGTCCTATACAACGGACAAACTGGATCCTTCCGAGAATTCCAGGAAGCGATCATCGAAGCCTACCTGTACCCAGGAGGTATGCCTGCCCAACTTCCCCTTCCAGATGCTGTGAGCAGGCTGCATGAGAGACATTTTCCGAATGTCCTCCCGCGTACCCCTACCCAAACACACCCCCAAAGAAGATGTCGTGTCTGTAGCAGGCAGGGATTTAGGCGTGACACCCGCTATTATTGTCCCACCTGTCCTGACCAACCTGGTCTCTGCATCGGGGACTGTTTCCGTCGCTACCATACACTAGTGGAGTTTTAGTGTAGGGTACAGCACGACACATTGTAGGGCACACAAACACAGGGTCTCGAAAGATGTTCGATGGCTATCGACATTTTGAGAGACCCAAGCTTGGAAAAATTGCAGTTCACAGAAAAAAAGTGTTAAAAAAAATGAAATAAAAAAACAAAAACAGTTGTCGTGTCAGTTATTTTTATGTTCTTCTACTCTTCCTACTGTACTTTTACTGTACTTTGTTTTTCATTCTTTTGTTAACCTGTTTCTCTTGCAGGTACCCATCAGCTGCCACACTCATTTTATATATTCTGACACAAACAGCGTTTACGCTCAGCATATATGGATACCTCTAATGGCAGCAGCTGTGGTAGGCTGATTTCACCACTGCAGTTAAAATACCTTTAGGTATACGTGGAATATTGTCATGTATACCCACCATTAAATCAGTGGGTTTGGTTGTTGGGTGGTTAATGGTGTGTAATACTACACAATATTCCTGTGGTGATTTCTGTTAGGTTCTCTTTTTTTTTCATTCAGCCCACAGGCTGCATGAAAAAAAAAACCATACACTATATGCCAAACAAGGACCAGCAATGTACTGGTATGTTGCTGGACTTTGAGTGGTTATACCAGGATGATGCCTGCAGATTTAGGCATCATCTTGGTATCCTGTTTTACAGCCAGCGGTCGGCTTACATGTAAAAGCAATCCTAGCGGATAATTGGATGCTAGACTGCTTTTACACGCCGCCTTCCGTGGTTTTTCTCGGGCTCTCCTGTCCCACCGGTTAACCCGAGAGTGCAGCCCGTGGTTCAATTATCTAACCATAGAGCTGATTGGAGATGAGAATGGCTCCAATCATCTCTATGGCCTAAGATATCGGAAGCTACAAGCATTTCATGACTTCTGTTTCCCCAGAAATAAACAGCGCCATTGGGAAAGTATTTTATCACACCAATTTTGGTGTGGTCAGATGCGTTAAGGTCAAAGGAGAGATCTAGAGTCTAAAAGACCCCAATTTTTTTTAAAAAAGAGTACCTGTCACTGCAGATTGCTATCATAGGGGATATTTAAATTCACTGTGATAACAATAAAAATGATAAAAAAAAAAAAGAAAGTAAAGGTGTCAAAATAACATAAAAAAGCATAAAAAATAAAAAAAATCAAGCCCCCCCTGTCCCCCCGTGCTTGCGCGCAAAGGCGCACGCAAGCGTTGGTCTAGTGTCATATGTAAACCACAATTGCAGCATGCATGTGAGTTATCGCCGCGAACGCCAGGTCGAGGGCAGTAATTCTTGCAGTAGACCTCCTCTGTAAGTCTAAAGTGGTAACCTGTAAAGACTTTTAAAGGCTTTTAAAAATGTACGTAGTTTGTTGCCGCTGCACAGGCATGTGCAATTTTTAAAGCATGTCATGTTTGGTATCTATGTACTTGGCATAAGATCATCTTTTAAATTTTACCAAACAATTTGGAATTATATAGTGTATTTGTGCATTAAATTAAAAAAAATGTATTTTGTTTGCAGAAATTGCGTTTGGAAAATCTGTGCGCAAATACCGTGTGACAAAAAAATTTGCAACATCCACTATTTTGTTCTATAGGGCCTCTGCTTTAAAGAAATATATAATGTTTGGGGGTTCAAAGTAATTTTCTAGTAAAAAAAAAAAATATTTTCTCTGTCGCTCATTGACAGACGTAGTCCTCCTTGATTAATATCAACTCGGGTTATACTGCCCTCTACAGGAGTAGGACTAGACAGGAAAGAAAACGTTCTGGCCACACCTTAGGGGCAGTCCCAGAGGGTATATCCTCTCACTTCCTGCTACAGGATATCATTTTTTTTTTCTGTCTAGTTAGGAGTAAGGACCTAAGTTCCTTGCTGGGATCTTTGGTCCTGGCAAGATTTTTTTAGAAATACTTTTTTAGGCAGCTTTTCTCTTCCAGTGTTCCTGTGAGATCTTCAAGCAAGCACGCTGAAACTGGGCGACGGGCTGGATGTTGAGATCCAGTGGTCACCCCAGTTCAGCCTACGAGCGCGTGCAGGCCATAGCTCCGCGCTGGATCGGCCGCGACATAGTCCCACTGGATGGGGACTGACCCTGCGAGTTAAACGTCTCGCCTGGACGCCAATGACCAGTTGCAAACTGGGTCACAGCGTCCGTATTGGTCGACAGCCCCCCCACCCCGGTGGAGAGGGGTTCTGTCAGGAGTTGGCGCCCACCTGGTTCCGGTATGGTGAGTAGAATGTTCCCCCTCTCCCCCTGTCGGGTTTGTTGGTGGACGCGGGCCCCTCTCTGGGATGGTCGGACACTCAATTTCTGGGTCCCCCCTCTATCCTATATCCGGTCACAGATCCCCCAATTTGAGTGTGATTTTGTGAATAAGAAACCAGGAGGCTTGTTTTGGGAGCTGACTATCTAAAGTCACTATATGACTGTAAGGGTGACTGAAGTCAGTGGCAGACTACTAAAAGGCATTACTATTGAGGTATAGAGGTATCCTACCTGTCATAGTGTGTATACAGGCCGATGCCAATGCCTGAGTTACTGCAGCTGCAGGTCGCCATCCCTCCAGAAAGCAGGTCACTTCCACAGGCCGCACAGCCTCCCGCAGGCCGCACAGGCCGAGTGCACACCTCCCGCAGGCCGCTGCTAGCTTGCAAGCCGCCGCTATCCTACACATGCCGCCGCCATTTTCCTGCAGATCGCACGGGGCCGCCATATTGGCGTAGCCTCGTGTCTCTAGCATGGGGGCGGCCATGTTTGAGGTGACCAAACACCTCGAGGAGCTATGGGGAGGCGCCGGAAGGTGTGTAAAGGGGCGGAGCCGCCTCCTTGGCCCGGGAAAGCAAGCCAAAGACTTCCTGTCTGTAACAGACAGTGCTGGAAGCAGGTTGATAAGAAACTTCTGTGCATCAGGTGAGCCTTAAAGTCTCTCTCTCTCTCTCTGAGGGGTCCAAGCAGGTACACTGAGGGGCGCTATTGCGCTGGGGGACTAAGTAAAAAAAAAAAAAAAAATGTGTTTTTCTTGCAATTAATTTTTTGTGTTTGCTGGCAAGTGTCTTGTTAATCAAGAACCCTGCCACACATGTATCCCCACCTGATCCCCTCGAGGTGGCCGCAGGACCCTCCAGTACCCCACTTGTGATGATGCATTATCAGCAGTTTTGGAATCTTTGGTATCCCGAGTGGAGGTAGCCTGTCAGGGACGGGGGTCAAGAAAAGCGACCCCCGCCTACCCCTATTTCATCTGATACTTCAGATATGGATTCTGAGCTGGTCATTGCAGCCCCTTTTTTGGGGTTGTTGTCTCAGGTACGGTCTCCTCAGACAGTGAGGAGGACGCTTCTGCCTCCGCCATAGCACAAGAAGCGTTGGTGGAGGCACTAGTTGTGTCTGTCCGGGAAACCTTAAATCTTGAGATTACACCGGCAGAGGTAGCTGAGACTGATATTCCTTTTTTGGTACTAGCAAGCCTACCAAAATGGCGAAGGGTTTCCCTTGCCCAAATGGGGTCAACCCCTGCTATTTCCAAACGCATTGCTAGGCACTATCAGTTTGAGGTATCCCTCATTATAAGATGGACGGTACCACCAATAGTGGACTCACCAATTTCCAGACTAAATAAAGCCACTGTTATCCCGTTGGAGGACGCTCCGTCCTTTAGGGATCCGGTGGATCGAAAAGTGGAAGCGGAATCCCGCCCCATTTTCTCCCTGATAGAGTCAACCTTCAGGCCAGTGGTTGCCATTGGTTTAGTCTCACAAACTTCGACAGAATGGGCCCCCACCCATCTCTAGGGTGGGGGGACGTCTTCACCGGCTTCCGGATCCATGGCTTTCCAGAATCTCGGATAAAGGGGTTCGCGAGGTCATACGGTCGGGATACAAGATCGAGTTTCGATCACTTCCACCGGTGCGATTCTTCCCTTCCAATATTCGACATCCCCGGGTCGCTTAAAAAGCTTTGCGGGGGACAGCTTGATGCAACAGGGAGTGGTAGTTCCCATTCCTTGGACAGTTTCAGGGGTTCTAGTCGAACCTGTTCACAATGCCCAGGAAAAAGGGCTAGGTGCGTCCAATTCTGGTCTTGGGAGAGATGGAGTCCATCCGAACAGTGGTGGCCTCCCTGCATCAGGGGGATCTCCTGGCGTCCATAGACATTTAGGATGCCTATCTTCAGATCCCCATCTTCACAGGCTGGTTCCCACCAGGACACTGAACTATCTGGGCCTAATTTTGGATACATCCTTGGCAAGAGTGTTTCTCCATGCGGAGAAACTCCAGAAGATTCAGTCAATGATTCGGATGTTGCTGTCCGTCAACTGGCTGGGACTGATGGTCGCCTCCTTAGAGGCAGTACCGTTTGCCCAGTCTCATACCCGAATTCTCCAAGAGGAGATTCTTCTCAAATGGAATCGGAATCCCGATTCCCTGGACAATCGGATCCGATTGAGCGAGCGGACCAGGGAGGCTCTGGTCTGGTGGCTTCGGTCTCCGATGCTCAGCCAGGGGAAGTCATTTCTTCTGATAAATTCCAGGTTACCGATAAATGTGTTGGAACTGAGAGCGATCAGACTTTGTCCGATTTACTGGACCGAGCAGCTCCAGGGCAGCCCGGTTTGGATCCAATCGGACTATGCCACGGTCATGACTTATGTCAATCACCAAGCGGCACCAAGAGTGCCCTGGCGGCCATAGAAGTGGCCAACATTCTTTATTGGGCGGAACAGTTGTTCCAGCTCTCTCCGCGATATTCATCCCGGGGGTGGACAGGCAGATTATCTCAGCCGTCGGATTCTGGATCAAGAGGAATAGTCTCTTCATCCAGAGGTATTTCACCAGCTGTCCCTTCATTGGGGCACCCCGGATATGGATCTGTTGGCATGTCGGCTCAACAGGGCTCGTGCCCGCGATTCTCTAGCGGAGGCAGCAGACGCGCTGATCGCCCCATAGGGGCAGTATCAGCTATTATATGTCTTCCCCCCCTCTCAAGTTGCTGCTGAGATTTCTCCGCAGGATAGAGGTGGAGGGAACTCCAGTTATCCTGGAAATTCCGGGCTGGCCTCGTCAAGCCGGGTACGCCGACATAGGCAGGCTAGTCGCGGACGCTCCTTGGAGACTTCCTCTCAGGGAGGATCTGCGGTCTCAAGGACTGATCTTCCATCGTGCTTTACAGTCGCTGGTTTTAACGGCCTGGCCATTGAGACCCAGGTACTGAAGGACAGAGGATTGTCAGCTTCAGTTATTCCTACTCTAATTAAAACAAGGAAAGCGACTTCCAGCAAAGTCTATTATCGCACATGGAAGACTTATATTGCGTGGTGTGAATCTTTGGGATTTCCCCCACGTACCTATTTGGTGACCCGAATTTTGGCTTTTCTGCAAAACGGGGTTGAGCAGAAACTATCCTTAAGCACCATCAAGGGTCAAGTTTCAGCGTTAGCAATCTTCTTTCAGAAGCCTTTGGCTACTCATTCCTTGGTGCGGAATTTCATCCAGGGGGTGCGACACTTGGCTCCGCCAGTGCGCGCGCCCTTACCGCCCTGGGATCTTAATTTGGTTTTGTCGGTTCTGCAGAAACCTCCCTTTGAAAATATCAGAGAGATTCCCTTGCTTACATTATCCCAGAAGGTGGCCTTCTTGGTGGCTATCACTTCTGCACGCAGGGTGTCAGAACTGGCTGCATTATCATGCCATTCCCCATATCTAGTGGTTCATAGGGATAAGGTAGTTCTTCATCCGAAGCCATCCTTTCTTCCTAAGGTGGTTTCAGATTTTCATCTGAATGAAGATATTGTGCTATCTTCCTTGTGTCCTAAGCCCAATCATCCTCGGGAGTGTGCGTTGCATTCCTTGGATGTGGTTCGGGCAATCAGGGTATACCTAAAGACTACGGAATCGTTCCGTAAAACGGATTCACTTTTTGTGATCACGGATGGCCCCAGAAAGGGGTTGCCTGCATCTGCCGCGACTATCTCCAGATGGATTAGGCAGACGGTGGTACAGGCTTATTCTATTAAGGGTCGGAATCCTCCATTCCCTGTTAAGGCGCACTCCACTCGAGCGCTCAGTACTTCCTGGGCCTACCGCCATCAGGCATCAGTGGTCCAGGTTTGCAAGGCGGCTACCTGGTCGTCGGTGCATACCTTTACAAAATTTTATAAAGTTGATGTGATGGCATCGTCAGATGCCTCTTTTGGCCACAAGGTTTTGAAGGCCGCAATTTGAGGAGACCGGTGGTCTACCTCGAGGGTTTTTTTCCGTTGGAATTTCAGTTGAGTCTCATCTTTTGATTGATGAGCCTTTAAAACTTCTAGTTGGCACTGGTTGGGCCTTCTAGATTAGATTTTGATTTCCATTTTTCCACCCCCTCATTTGTGGCACTGCTTTGGGACGTCCCGAGTTGATATTAATCAAGGAGGACTACGTCTGTCAATGAGCGACAGAGAAAAATTGATTTTTGTAAGATCTTACCATAAAATCCTTTGCTCTTAAGCTCATTGACAGACGTAGTACCCGCCCCTCTGTTTTTGAGTTGGGTTGGGTTAAATTCTCTGACACTGCTTTGTGACATAACTGATATCCTGTAGCAGGAAGTGAGAGGATATACCCTCTGGGACTGCCCCTAAGGTGTGGCCAGAACGTTTTCTTTCCTGTCTAGTCCTACTCCTGTAGAGGGCAGTATAACCCGAGTTGATATTAATCAAGGAGGACTACGTCTGTCAAAGAGCTTAAGAGAAAAGGATTTTACGGTAAGATCTTACAAAAATCCATTTTTTTCTTGTAAACAAAAAGTCACAGAAAAGGCTTGGTTTTCAAGTGGTTAGAAGAGTGGGTGACGTGTGGCTAAGATTGAGCATAAAATGCCGGGACATTTCAAACACCCCCCCCAAAATGACCCCTTTTTGAAAAGTAGACACCCAAAGCTATTTGCTGAGAGGCATATTGAGGCCATGGAGTATTTTATATTTTGCCCTCAGTTTCGGGAAGGTGACAATTTTTGTTTTTTTTACAGAAAGTTGTCACTAAATGATATATTGCTCCCGCATGCCATGGGTATATGTGAAATGATACCCCAAAATACATTCTGCTGCTTCTCCTGAGTACAGGGATACCACATGTGTGAGACTTTTTGGGAGCCTAGCTGTGTACGGGACCCGAAAACCAATCCCCATCTTCAGGTTTTCTTTTTTTTTTTTTTATATTTCTTTATTAAAGGTTTTCAACATACAAAATATTAGTACAGTCCCATCATATAAAGGATAGGAAAATAACTTTATTCTCATAACAACCCTTATATATATTTTTTCCCCCCGACTATCCCCCCCCTTTCCCCCCCCTCCTATCCCCCCCCCCTCCTATCCCCCCCCCCTTTTCAGAAGTCATTAAATAATCCCTTGATTTTCCTTTTTATAATCTTGCCATGTCTCCCATATCTTGATCCTGTTTTCATACTCCTGTTCACCCCAGGGTCTTAAGGATTCTAGTTTTTTCTACACCTAGGACCCACTCTTGATATGATGGGGCCTCTTTATTTTCCAGTTTAATGGTATTAGGCTTTTTGCTGAATTTAACAAGTGGGGGATTAGTGTTTTTTTATAATGTTTAATCGACATTTTTGTCCCATGGAAAAGACAGGTCCATGGGTCTTCTTTTACCTCTATATTGGTGATTTTTTTTATTAATGATAGTACCTCTCTCCAATATTTTTTAATTTTTGGACACTCCCACCAGATATGTGCCATTGTACCCATCTCCTTACATCCCCTCCAGCAAAGTTTTGAACTCTCCGGATGGTATCTCCCCACTTTATCTGGGGTGTTATTCCATCTGGATACCATAATTCATTTCGGCCATACTGATATCTATAGCCGAGTTATGTATCAATTTTATACATTTTTCCCACTGGAGTCCCTCAGTTCGGGTGCCCAGTTCACTTTCCCATTTCTCTACTAGTGGAGATAGTCTGCTTCTCCCTTTCATTCAAAATTTTATATATATTTGAGATATTGTTCTTTATTTTCTCTGATATACACATTTGTTTGTATGGAGATAGATCATTCATTTCTCTTATTGGCTGGGGAAGGGAGGCGACAAAATGTCTAAGTTGGCAGTATCTCCACTCAGTTAAATTCCAATTTACGTTCTCTTTTTTAAGATCGAATAATGTAATTATTTTCCCCTTCACCATTATGTCTTTTAACCTAATATCCTCTTCTCCCAACCAATTACCATATTCCCTTCCCTCCCCTGGTGCAAAAAATTTTGTATCCTGTAGTGGTATTAACGGTGAATTATACTTCCATTTTCCTCTAATATATATTATATCCCAAATTTTTAATGCTTGTCGTGTAATGATATGTGTATTATTTTTCAACTCTCTAAATTTTGGTGGGGTCCAGATAATCTTACCTAATTGTGTTTTCAATTTTAACCCAATTTTTTCTACTTTATTTTTTCCCCCATTCCAACACCCGTGTGAGGATTGATGCTTGATTATATTTTTTAATGTCTGGTAGTGCAAGCCCCCCCCCCTCTCTTTTACTTCTATTTAGTGTTGTGTATTTTATCCTTGGTTTTTTATTTTTCCAAACAAATTTAGTTATCAGTGATTTTATTATCTTGAAAAAAGCGTGAGGAATCTGTATTGGTATCATTTGGAATTTATACAATATTTTTGGGAGGATCGCCATTTTTATGATGTTAATTCTTCCCATCCATGATATAGCTCTTGGAATTAGTCTATTTATATCTGTTTTGATTTCATTCAGTAGTGGGATAAAGTTTGCTTTATATAACTTTCCTGAGGTTGGTGTTAATTTGATTCCTAGGTATTTTAACTCCTCCCTTCTCCACACAAAGGGGAATTCCTCCTTTATGCTATTTCTCTCCTGAGTACTCATTTTAATGCTTAATATTTCAGATTTTGTTTGATTTTTAAGTTTGATAGTTCTCCATATTGCTTAAAGATTTTAATTATATTTGGCAGAGAAATCCTTGGGTTGGAGACGTAGAGTAGCAAGTCATCAGCGAACGCCGCGACCTTATGCTCTACCTCCCCAACGACCACCCCACTGATGTCTGGGCATTCTCTTATTGTTGCCAGCAGGGGTTCCAGTGAGATGACAAACAACATTGGTGACAGGGGACAACCCTGTCTCGTTCCGTTGTACATCTCAAACGATTCAGACAGTGTCCCATTTATTTTTATTTTTGCTGAGGGTCAGCTGTACAATGTACTAATAAATGCCATCATTCTGGGTCCTATACCCAATTCCTCTAGGGTTCTTAACATGAACTCCCAGTTGACCCTGTCAAATGCTTTTTCAGCATCTACTGACAGGATCACACTCGGGGCTTTGCTTTTCAGCATTTGTTCTGTCAGTAAGATCGTTCTAATCCCATTATCCTTCCCCTGCCTACCACCTATAAAGCCTGCCTGATCATCATGAATCCACTCCTCCATCAGACCTTTCATTCTTGTTGCTAGTATTTTTGTGAACAACTTGGTATCAGCATTCAAAAGAGAAATAGGTCTATAACTCGAGCACAATGTTGGATCTTTCTCTTCTTTTAGAATGACTGTGATCGAAGCTAAGAGTGCCTCTCTACTCATACTAAAATGAGAGCCCAGTCCATTCATATACCCTTTCAGCCTTGGGATTAAAAGATCTTTGTATTGTTTATAGTAGTTAATAGTAAATTCATCCGGCCCTGGGCTTTTTCCTACGGTAGTATCTTTTATAGCTTTTTCTATCTCCTGATCTGTAATTGGTGCCTCTAGGAATATTAATTTTTCCTTATCTATTTTTTTCATTTTTGCTTTTTCTAAATAGGCTTTAATCTTCTTGTCTCTATCAAAGTTATTTTCTTGTTTACCCTCGCCTCTTACCGCTTATAGATTACCATAGTATTTTTGAAACTCCCTTGCTATCTCAGTAGTCGAATGGACTAATTCCCCATTTTTATTTCTGATCTTATCTATAAAGTTTATTGCTTTTTTTTTTTTTTGAGAATCCTTGCCAAATTTTTCCCGATCTTATTGCCCTCTACATATTTCTCTCTTGCTATTTATTAAATTTCTGTCTAGTTTCTTGTTCTAAAAGGTCTTTTAATTCCTCCTTTTTCCTTTTCTAATAGGGGGATTGATTCTCCTTTAAGTATCGTTATTTTCTTTTTTTTGTTTTTGTTCCAGTTCGTGAACCTCTCTCATCAACCTGTCTTTATTTTTCGTTCTTTCTTTTGTACCCCTTTTGCGATTAGAATACCACGCATGTATGCTTTTTGTGCTTCCCAAATGATGTTTTTGGGAGTTTCTACAATATCATTGTTTTGAAAGTAAAATTCCAACTCTTTCTCTACTTCCTGTCCCCATTTTTTGTCTCTAATCAGGTCCTCATTAATTTTCCAAGTGGACATTTTAGGTAGATCTCTACCCTTTTCATTTTCACTGTAATGGGGGAGTGATCTGACCAGGTCCTAATCCCAACCCTCGCTTCTGATACTTTTTTCGATCCATCGATGGTCTATCAAGAAGTAATCAATTCTTGAATATGTCCTATGTATATTTGAGTAATAAGTATAATCTCTTTCTTTTGGATGGAGTATTCTCCATATGTCTGCTAATTGGCTTTGGTATAACTTTTTCCTGAGCTCCTTAATCTGATGGTTCGAGAACCTTTGGTATCGCAATGTATTGTCCATTTTTGGGTCTAGACTCAGGTTGAGGTCCCCGGCCAAGATCACCCCTCCATTTTTGAAATGTATTAATTTCCCCAAGGTCTTCCCCAGGAATGTTACTTGTCCTTCATTAGGGCTATATATGTTTGCTAATGTAATCTCCTCTTCTTCGTTTAACTTCCCTTCGTTTATCTACCCTCCGGGTCCACCAACCTATCTTCTTTTTTTTTTTTTTTTAAATAATCTTTATTTAACAAATTCAAAACAACATACAGAAATATAAAATAGCAAAGAAGTGCATAAATGCATGTAGGAAAAAAAAAAAAAAAAAATACAGAAAAGGCACAATCGGCATTATGTTCAGTCCGGACATCATTAGTGAAACAAAAACAAGTCCATAGGGGTCAATTAATCAGTCATTGTGAAAGCGTGTGCCAATATCGGCCAAACAGCAAATACAATTATGGACCCCCAGGATGCGCTGTGTCTGTCAGTGCCGCCCAAAAAAAAGGGATCCCCTCAGAGGAGGCCGGAGGGCCCGACAGACACCACACACAGTTCCAGCATCTGTACACATTAACGTCCGTGTTACAGTTTATACAGCCGCAGAATCGACTACTGGCCTCAGAGAGACAAGAAAAAAAAAAGAGGGGGGGGGGAGAGATAGTATAGGGGAAAAGACAAACATGAAGGATAAAACAGGTAGAGAAAGGGAGGTCCGGGCAGGGGGCGCGGGCCCCAGGCTGGAGAAGACCAGGTAGGAGTCCTAGAGTTCAGCCGCTAATAATAGGAGTGTGTTCATCCGAGATCTCATCAGAGTAATACATCCACCCCGTCCAAGTGTCCTTAAAGCGTTCCTCCCTACCCTGTGACGTGAGAACACGTCTTTCGGCTTCCATCACTAGGTTGACCTCCTTTTTCCATTCAGAGAGCGTGGGGCAGGCGGAACTCCGCCAATGCCTCGGTATGAGGCACTTGGCGGCGTTCAGCAAGAAAGGAACTATACTACGTTTGTAGCGTTTGATCGAGGAGTGTGCATCATGGAACAGGTATTGAAGGGGAGCACGGGAAGGAGGGGTGAGCGACAGCTTGGATACCCAAAGATGTACAGCGTCCCAGAAGGGCTGCAGTAGGGGACACTCCCACCAAATGTGGAGGAAAGTGCCCACCTGACCGCAGCCCCTCCAACAATGGGGGTCCGAGCCCGGAAATATCCGAGCCAACTTGGCAGGGGTCCTGTACCATCGGGCCACAAATTTATAGGCCGACTCCTGTATCCTGGTGCTAATAGAGGAGACATGGGTCAAACGCAGAATGCGAGAGAGTTGTGGAGGGGAAAATTCCACCCCCAGCTCTCTCTCCCATTCCTTCATGAAATAGGGAGGCGAGGAGGAGACCCCGCTCAATAACAATTTGTACATGTGCGATAGTAGGTGGCGGGACTCCGGAGGGTCGACAAACCACTTCTCGAAGTCCGAGAGGCCAGTTATCGGGCGTGGAGCAGTTGGGAGTGTGACGAAAAAGTCAGTCAGTTGCCTATAGCGCCAGTCAGACATCGGAAAGTCGCCGAAGCGATCGCGCAAAGTCGCAAGGGGCAGCAAAGTGCCTGTCGGGGCAAATTTCCCGCAGTACAGTTTGCCATCAGAGTTCCAAGAGCGAAAAAAGCGTACATCCTCCCCCCGGGGGGAACCAGGGAAATCCCCCCAGGGGAGCCAAAGGGGACACGCCGGAAGACATGGCGCCAGACGCATTAAGGCCATCCCAGATGCGGAGTGTGGCCACAGTCAGGGGTGACGTCCAGGCCGACAGTCCACGATCGCCCGAAGGAATCCACGGGGCACCCGCAAGATTCCGGCCCGCCAGCGTTTTCTCCAAGGGGACCCAAGGTTTAGACCAGTAGGGGGCCCAATTCAGCATACGAACTAATGCCATAGCTTTATAGTACAATGTAACATCCGGAAGCCCGACGCCACCGTCGGCTTTCGTCCGCCTGAGGACAGCATAGGCCAGGCGGGGGCTCCCCTCCCTCCAGACGAATTTTAGAAAAGCCCGCCGCAGACGTTTAAAAAAGGATACCGGTAAATGCATGGGGACCGTGTTGAACAAATAAATCAGCCGGGGAAGGATGGTCATTTTAAGCACGTTAATGCGGCCAAACCAAGTTACCGAGTGGGATGCCCACGATTCCAGTTCAAGATGGATACGCGCCAGCAGGTCGCCGAAGTTCTTGTCATATAGAGTTTTCAAGTCAGGGGAGATGTTCACGCCGAGGTATGGGAGGTAGTCCTCCCGCCATCTAAAGCCAAAGGATCGCCGTAGAGTCGAAGCCAGGTCGGGGGGTACATGAATAGGTAGCAGTTCAGATTTATCATAATTGACCTTGAAATTGGAAAGTCGCCCGAACAGATCCAGCTCTCGTACCAGTACAGGGAGGGAGAGCTGTGGTCAGGTAAGATAGAACAGCAGGTCATCGGCATATGCCGACACCTTATGTTCCGTACCACCCACCGTAACACCAGCAATGTCAGACAGTGCCCTCACTCTCCTCAAAAAGGGTTCCAAGGCCAGGGCGAAAAGAAGGGGTGACAGGGGACAACCCTGTCGGGTGCCATTATAAATGGGAAAGGGATCCGACAGCAACCCGTTCACCCTGACCCTGGCACTTGGGCCGTGATATAGGGCCAAGATCCACCCCAACATACGGGACCCGAGCCCCAGAGATCGAAGAACCCCCGACAGGTATGGCCAGGCCACCCTGTCGAAGGCCTTCTCCGCATCCAGGGATAGAGCCAGACAGGGAAGTCTGTCCGGTCCATGCTGAGCCCAGTGGAGCACATGGAGAGCCCGGACAGTATTGTCCCGGGCTTCTCGGAGGGGCATGAATCCCGCCTGGTCAGGGTGGATCAAGGACGCGATATGGTCTTGGAGGCGAAGCGCCATAATTTTGGCCAAAATCTTGGTATCAGCGTTGAGGAGAGAGATGGGCCTATAGCTGGCACAGTGGTGGGGGTCCTTACCCGGTTTCGGGAGTACTACAATGTGGGCCAACAGCGCCTCAGGTGGGAGGGGCCGTTCATCCGACACCGCGTTAAAGTAGGTACACATATGGGTGCCAAGAATGGGGAGCAGGGACTTATAATAGTGGTTTGTGAAGCCGTCCGGGCCCGGGCTCTTGCCTGCAGGCAAGCCAGATACCACCCTGCTCACCTCCGTCTCGGTAATGGGAGCCTCCAACTCCTCCAGGACCCCATCCGGGAGCCTGGGGAGTCCGGAGTCTGCCAAGTAGTCTTGAATGTCGGACGGCTGACCCCCCCCAGCCCGAGGGAGATGGTACAGGGACTCGTAAAAGCGTTGGAAGCAAGTGGCTATGCGAGGGGAACTGACAACTTTGCCCTCAGGAGTCTCCAAGGCGTGGACATGACGGGCTTCCGACCTTTTATGTAGCATTCGGGCCAGCAAGCGACCGCACTTGTTCCCATGCTCATAAAAACGGTGTGCCCAGAAGCGCAGCTTATCCCGGGCCCGTCTGTCCAGGCAGGAAGACAAGGTGTTCCTGAGCTCCTCTAGGGAACGAGCATCCTCAGGAGCCCTGGCACGCTTATGTTTGATTTCCAAATCGTGGATACGATACAGCAAGTCAGAAATCTCCTGCTGTCGTTGCCGCTTCAATCGTGCACCGTGCGAAATGAGGACCCCCCTGATCACAGCCTTATGGCCCTCCCAGACAGCGGACGGGGAGACATCAGACGAAGAGTTGAGCTCAAAATAGGAGCGCACCTCTCCAGTAACCTGATCCAAAATGAAGGGGTCATCCAGAAGGTTTTCATTGAGGCGCCACGTCCGGGTCACACGGTGAGCACCGGGGGGCGTGATCGTCAGGGAGACCGGGGAGTGATCAGAGAGGGTAATGGACCCAATCGAAGCGGCAAGGACAGAGTCCAGGTGGTACTGATCCACCATGAACAAATCCAGTCTGGAGTACATGTCATGAACTTTGGAGTAGTAACTGTAGTCCCTAACCCCGGGATTGAGGATCCGCCAGCAGTCTACCAAATGCAGGGCCCTGAACTGCCTCCAAAGGTGCTTCTGAGCTCGAAAAGAAAGAGGAGAGCATCCCGAGGAGGAGTCCAGGGAGGGATCAAGTACCACATTAAAATCCCCCCCCTAAGAGAACAATGCCCTCCCGAAACCCCTTGAGCTTGGTAAGGGTTGAGGACAAAAAGGAGACTGTTCTAGAGTTAGGCGCATACACATTAGCAAGAGTGTACGTGTGGCCATGGATCGTACCCTTCAGAAATAGGAAGCACCCCTCAGGATCCGTTAGGGAGTCCATGAGTACAAAGGGACATTGTTTGTGGATGGCTATGGCAACCCCCCTGGCTTTGGCAATTGGGGATACACTATGATACCACTGGGAAAACATCTGGGTAGGTAAGCGGGGAGTGGAGGAGGCAGTGAAGTGCGTCTCTTGTAAATAAAGCACATCAGGGCGCAAGTGACGCAGTTCCTGCCACATCCTTCCCCTCTTATTGGGAGAGCAAAGCCCCCGTACATTGTACGAGGTCACTCACAATACATCAGCCATAAGACAGCGATGGGCAGTCGGCAAGAACCGGTAAACAACATGCGATCAAAGGCCTCGCCCCGATCAGCAAGGGAAGCAAAAAGAACTCCAAGACGCATTGCTCCACACCTCCACCGTGGGCCTCAGGCCCCCCCCCAGACCACCCAAGAAAAGGAAAAGAGAGAAGGGAATGGGAAAAAGAGGGGAGAGGGCAGGGGGGAGACAGACAGAAAAAATAGGACAGTGGAAACAATGAGTAGAAAAGAGAGAGCAGGAGACAAAAACCATCCCCAGCATGGAGAGCCATCCCGAAGGGACACGCCCCCTCAACCTCAAAAAAGAGGGGGCAGCTCCAACTAACCATAACCAAAAAAGAAGGGAGAAAAAAAACCCTCAAGGACTCGGGATTACCCAGACCCACGGGGCCACCTACTGTGGGATAGTGACTGAACCACCAGTGAGAGGAGCAATGCATCTCCGAGCCATTGAACATCAACAATGAAGTAAACATGACCTGTAGCCAGGCTGGGGGGGACCCACGGCCCCTGAGGGCCCCGGGTCAGCCCCAGTCCGCAGGGGGGAAAATCCCACCCTGAACTCATCAATATGTAAGTCAAGCATATTTAACAACCTAGTGCAAATACCACCATAACAATAGAGGGACCCAGACGAGCCCCCCATAGCAGCAGAAGTTGAGTAGAGCCCACCGTCCGGCAAGTCTCTAGCGAGAGTAAGCAACGTTCAGTCGTGCTGGGAGGCCCGGGCAGAGCCCCGTCGCGAACCTCTGCGACGCTTCCCACCTTGCGAGGTGACCTGCTGCCACCGCTCAGGGCGTTGCGGCAAGGGGAGAGCACTCTGCAGTCTCCAGTCAGGAAAGTCTGTCAAGGGGACATCCAGGGCAGTACAGAAGCGTTGCAAGTCATCCTTGGTGCGGAGAACGGCCGACTTGCCATTCCTGGAGGCAGTAAGACGGAAGGGGAATCCCCAGCGATACACCACCTGGTGAGAGCGTAAGGTATCCAGTAGGGGGCGCAGGGAGCGCCGTTGCATAAGTGTCCGCCTAGACAGGTCGGGGAACAGAGAAAGTTGTGCGCCATCAAAGTCGATTACAGCCATAGACCGTGCAGCCTTCATAATGTCCTCTTTCACAGCATACTTATGAAGTTTGCATATGACATCCCGGGGTGGCTCCCCCTCTTTTGGTGGGGGAAGCAAGGCCCTGTGCGCTCTGTCAATGTCAATGATATCAGGGGCTCTGTTTCCCAAAATCTGGCGGAAAATACCCTGAACAGAGGGGACCAGGTCAGGAGCTCTGGTGGCTTCAGGAAGCCCCCGAATGCGGATGTTCTGGCGTCTGTCCCTGTTCTCATAATCATCAAGCTGATCCATAAGTGTATTAAGGACAGTGTCGTGCGTGCTAGCCGCCTCCTGAAAGGAGGACAGGGAATGCAGTATATCATCCTGGCCGGATTCCAGGGAAGCCACCCTGTGTCCCAGAGCCTCAGTGTCCGCCCTCAGCCCCTCCAATGCCTGAGTGACCGACTGCTCCACCGTAGTGGTGATCAGGTGCACAATCTCCGTCCTGGTCGGCAAGGCCTTAATGTGGGCCTTCCAGTCCCAGTCCTCCTCCGTGTCTCCAGAGTCTGTGGAGTGAGGTGACACCGCAGTATACGGCAAGAAGGGGTTGGGGCTGCGCCCCTGTACCTGGGATAGCTGTGTTCCAGAGGAGGAAGGTGGTCCCGGGAGCAGCGTGGAGGCCGGAGAGGATCGGGGCGCCGCCATCTTGGCCGCCTCGCGGCAGCTCCGAGGGGTTGCTGAGAAGAGATCGCGGAGGTCCGTGGAGCGTGCAGAGAGCCCTCCGGGGGGCTGGGAGGACGGTCGCTTCTTTGGTGGCATCGCCAGTAGGTAAGTAGATGATCGGTGGTCGCTACAGGTCAAGCGGCAGGCTCAGGGAAGCAGGAGCTCGCACGAGATGCGTCCTCACACCATCACGGTCAGGCCACGCCCCCACCAACCTATCTTCTAACACGAATCTGGCCCCTCTGGCGAGACCAATAGCCACTCCACTTGATTTTTTTTTAAATTAATCTGCATAGAACCAAGTGGGGTGGCTACGGGAGTATAGCCTGATATTTGAAGCATGCGTGATGTGGGTCTCCTGTAGGAATATTACATCCGCATTTGTATATTTAATTTCCCCCAGGATTTTTTGTCTCTTAACAGGTGAATTCATTCATCGTACATTATATGATATAAAGTTCACTACACTCATCTCTTTATTTTAGTTTTCCTAGGTTTATGTCTCCAAGAGTATGATCCCTCACTAGGGAGCAAGGATATTTGATTTTGAAAATGGGATATTTTTACCTTGTCGTTTTTCCTACTTTTTCTCCCTTCCCTCCCTCCCCCTCTCCACCCCCCTCTCCCTCCTACTCCCCCCTCCCCCCATCCAATTCCCTGTTTTTGTGGGCACCTAGCTCTCTCTTGCCCCTTGGCTAGGTTAGTCGATTTACCTCCTCCTCCCCATTTCGATCGACCTTCTCCCAGGTTTGAGCTCTGCCTTTGCTCGCCTGTCCCTCCTTTCCTCCCTATATTTGGGATGATAGTTAGTGCACGCTATTGCATCCGTGGGGCCGTCCTATTGGAACTCTTCCTAAGATTGGACTCTTTCGAATTCTATTTTATCTGATATTTCCTTCCCTAAGAGCGGGTTGAATATACTTTCCAACATTTCTTCTAGTTTTACTTCTTTATCTTTTTCCGGTAGTCCCCTAATCCGCAAATTCTTCCTCCTATTTCTATTCTCTTGGTCTTCCATCTTGTATGCCGTACTCCTCTGTTCTAACTGCATTTTCTTCATTTGTTCTTTTAGTTTTGTTATCTTTTTTCCGTGAGTGTCTATCTTCGTTTCTGTTTCTTCTACTCTTATCAGAATATGTCCTAGATCTCCGTATAGAATAGACATTTCAGTTTTAATTGATCTCTCTAAATTAGAGAGCATTTCCATCATTTCTGATTTTGTAGGGGGTTGGTCCTTAATCCTTAGATCTTCCTCCTTTCCTGATTTACTTTCTCCCCTTGTTTGTGTACTCTCTCTGGAAAGATCTAGGCTCTTCTCTCCCGTTACTCCTAATGCTTTTAGTTCTTTGGTCTTTTTAGTCATGTACTTTTTAATGGTCCCAGGGCTGGCAGTAATTTTTGCGGGTTTTCCCGGCACCTCCTTTGTCTGTTTATTCTTCATTTTTGACATAGTGATTCCTTGTATATATAGCTTGTGTTTATGTCCTGTACTCTTACTTTTTCTCTCAGCGTAAAGTTGACATAGTAGGTTCTGTTGGATTAGAACCTTTACTTTTTCTCCAAGACACTAAGCTTATTGGCCCCAACGACTCACTAAGGTTTTTCCAGGGCAGAAATAGGGCACAGTGATATAACTTAGGCTCTGTTTATATATATTTTTTTTCCCTCCAGGGGGGAGTACTCTCCTCCTCTCTTAAGGTGGGCAAAAACAGTGTCCAAAGGAAATAACAGGAAAAAAAAAAAAAACAATAGGACCGACAGCTTTTGAATCTGCTATCCAGGAAGAGTTATACTAGTTGCTCTCATTTTTTTTTAAGACAGCAAGGTGTACAAAAGTTATCAACTTTCCTTAATACTATGGCCAAATGTTCTTCTGCAGTCTTTATGAAACAGCCTGTAGTAGATACAAGTCCTTCAATGCATAGAGAAATATTCAGATTATATATGAGGGGGGCCTCCAGTTAGATAATAGTGTTTTTAGAAATCCCACCTCTTCTAGGAAACTTTAACTTGCTCCTCAGCTTTGGCCAATATTATGAAAAGAGTGGATCATCTTTGTACAGTCCAATCTCTCTCGGCTTCCTCATTTGGGGTCACCTGGGCAGGTAAGTCCCCAATATCAAGCTAGTAGCAAGCAGTGACAGGGGGGGCTTACTTGTCAAGCCTTCTCTTTTAACAAGCTGTGGCCTACCCCCCCTTAGGGTATAGGTGCAAAGCCGGAGAGATGGTCTCCTCACCCTAGAGCAGTTCAATCCCTCAATATTTCTCTGCAGTAGAATCAATGGGGCCCGCTATAACACGGTATACAGTTTGTGTAAAACAGAGGATAAGCGGTACAAAGAAACACTTGAAAAGAGTTGGGGGGCTTTCCCCTCTCACCAGTCCCTTCCGACTTTGATCCAGGATCGCCTCCCGCACCGATGGTCAGGTGTCCGGGTGCTGTTGTATCTCTCAGCCGGAGATCCGTCTGGGACTGCTCTCTGACAGCTAACGGAGCTAGTAAAGCCTCTGCCTTCTCCTTCCTTGTGACAGCGATCCCCGAGTCAGCTGCTTGTCTCTGGTATCCGATGGTACTCTGCTAGTGCGGCGGGTCAGCGTGTCCCCTGAAGCTCTCCGGGTACCAGCTGGTGCGGGTGAAGCGGGTGGCGTGGTCTCACTGTTCGCTCATGAGGTTGGAGGATCCGGAATCACCACAAGCATCTTTCCGGAAGCCTTCAACCCCCAGCCGGTGAGTATTTTGCAGCTCTCATTTTTTTTTGGAAAATGAAGAAATAACAGGAAAATGCATTTTTTTCCTCTTTTTTCAATTTCCAAAACTTTGTGGCAAAAAGTGAGATCTGCAAAACACTCAACATGCCTCTCTGCAAATAGCTTAGGGTGTCTACTTTCTTAAAAGGAGTCATTTTGGGGGGGGGGGGGGGTTTGTGTTGTCTTGGCATTTCATGGCCTCCGAAACTGTGATAGGTAGTCAGGAGTGAAATCAACAATTTACGCCCTTGAAAAGCCTGAAAGTGGGGATTGGTTTTCGGGGTCCTGAACTCGGCCAGACTGCAAAAAAGTCTCACACATGGGGTATCCCTGTCTGTACTCAGGAGAAGCAGCAGAATGTATTTTGGGGTGTCATTTCACATATACCCATGGCATATGTGAGCAATATATCATTTAGTGACAACTTTGTGTAAAAAAACAAAAATAATATATTTCCCGGAACTTTTGGCAAAATATAAAATATTCCATGGACTCACCATGCCTCTCAGCAAATAGCTTGGGGTGTCTACTTTCCAAAATGGGGTAATTTGGGGGGGTTTTGTGCTATCTTGGAATTTTAGGGCCTCTGAAACTGTGACAGGTAGTGTGAAGGTGAAATGCACAATTTACGCCATTAGAAAACCTTAGAGTGTTGATTGGTTTTCGGGGTCTTGTACACAGCTAGGCTCCCAAAAAGTCTCACACATGTAGTATCCCTGTACTCAGGGAAAGCAGCAAAATGTAGCTTGGGGTGTCTACTTTCCAAAATGGGGTAATTTGGGGGGGGGGGGGTTTGTGCTATCTTGGGATATTAGGGCCTCCGAAACTGTGATGGGTAGTGAGGAGTAAAATCAAAAATTTACGCCATTAGAAAACCTGAGAGTGTCGTTTGATTTTCAGGGTCCGATACACAGCTAGGCTCCCAAAAAGTCTCACACATGGGGTATCCCCATGCTCAGGAGAAGCAGCAGAATGTATTTTGGGGTGTCATTCCACATATACCCATGTCATGTGTGAGAAATGTATCTTTTAGTGACAACTTTGTGTTGAAAAAAATAAATAAAATAAAAATTGTAATTTTCTCAAAACTTGTGGCAAAATATGAAATATTCCATGGACTCACTATGCCTCTCAGCAAATAGCTTGGGGTGTCTACTTTCCAAAATGGGGTCGTTTGGGGGAGGGGGGGTTTTGTGGTATGTTGACATTTCAGGGCCTCCTAAACCGTTATAGGTAGTGAGAAAATGCAATGAAAAATGTACGCCCTTTGAAATTCTGATGGTGGGGATTGGTTTTCGGGGTCCCATACACAGCTAGGCTCCCAAAAAGTCTCACATATGTGGTATCCCTGTACTCAGGAGAAGCAGCAGAATATATTTTATGGTGTAATTACACATATACCCATGGCATGTGTGAGCAATATATCATTTCAATGTCAACTTTGTGTAAAAAAAAAATACATTTTTTTTTTTAGTCATTTTTCAAACACCTGTGACAAAAAAATGAAATATTCAATGAGCTCAACATGCCTCTCAGGACATTCCCTAGGATGTCTACTTTCCAAAAAGTGGTAATTTGGGGGTGTTTTATATTGCCCTGCCATTTTAGCACTTCATGAAATTAGATAGGCAGTCAGAAATTAAAGCTGCGTAAATTCCAGTATTTACACCATAATTTGTAGACGCTATAACTTTTGCGCAAACCAATAAAAATATGATCATTGAGATTTTTTTTGTCAGACATGTAGCTAAATACATTTTGGCCAAAAAATATGACATAAATTCAGTATATTGGATATTTTTTAAAAGACAAAGTTGAAAATGTCATTTTTTTCTCAAAATTTTCGCTCTTTTTTTATTAATATCGCAAAAAATAAAAAGCGCAGAGGTGATCAAATACCACCAAAAGAAAGCTCTGTTTGTGGGAAAAAAGGACTTAAATTTCTGGCTAGGCAGAAAAAAAACTAAAGTCCTATAGCAGGAAGTGATGGTATACCCCCTGGGACTGCCTCAGGGGCATTTCCAAAAATGTTTCCGCCTGGTCCTACTCCTGAAGAGAGAGCAGCATAAGCCCAATGGTCTAGAAGACATGAAGCTGTGTCAGTCAGTGAACGAACGAGAAACCTAAATTCTCTAAGTAGATAACAGGAAATTCTGATACAAGATAATGTGATCATAGGGAAATCCAATTGGCGCAAGGGACCCATTGAGTTTGCTCCATAGCATTGTGCCAATTGGATTGTCTTGTGATCACATTATCTTCCGAATTGCCTGTTATCTACTTAGATAATGTATGTTTTCTACTTTAAATAAAGTCGATTCCCAATGGTTTTACACTATGAAGAGGCTTTTTGTTTTCTTGGTTACCAGAGTTCCTTTACGCTTATAAAAAGACCAGAGTAGATGTTTACAACCATTGTACTACAAGTAATACCACTTCCTGCTTGAATGACTCTTTTGAGTCCACTAGTTTTGCTAAGCACTCCTGACTCTTCCGTTTGGCGATGGTTGCACTCAGGGTGACAATTTTCCATTTCTAAATTTCTTCCCTTTATTGGATATGGACTTTATTTTCTAGAGCACTTTCCTTAAATGATTTATTTGTTGGTTTAGATTCATAATACATGGAATTGGTTCATTTTTAGCGCTCGCATAGTGTTTATCCATTCACATTGCACATGTTTTTGCACTTTATTTGATGTTGATCATTGTATATGTGTCATTTTGTGCTTTATATATATTGCAGAATTTTTGCACTTTATATGATGCTGTAATCACAGATATACATAACTATAATAGGTTATATGCAGCACTTGCTCTGGTAGTACTTTCTTATTTTCTCCTATCTTCTACAACATTGCTGTGTTGTGGTGCCTGCAGCTGGTCTGTGTGACAGTAGCACAGTGATTCTTTACATATATTTTGTACTTATGCTATTGGAAAACGACCATACCGCCCCCTTGTGAAATGGACACTTGATTCCATACGGGACCTGGAACACTTGCTGGTGTAGGAAAATTACAGTGAAGAGCAATTTAAAATAACTCCTGGTAAATGTGTGCTGTATTTTAGGATTGATCATTCCCAACAAGCCACGATTGAGAGATTCCAACCCCTCTTCCCTTTTTATTTTCCTCTTGAAATTGAATGTTTCCTGTCACCGCACTACCCACTACTGAAAGCTAGTTTGGCATATTTTCTACTACCCTGTTTCCATTAATATTCACACTTAACAGAATAGTATTACTTTTCAATAGTTTTCCAAAATTGTACAATCTTCAACCAATTTAGTTGGGCTGTCTACCTTCTAGCTAAGCCCTTGGCGACCTGAGAGAGCAGTACTTGCACATTATACCTTCTGTCTTGTATCAAAGTACAAAAGCAATTTATGGATAATTTGAAATGTAGCACCTGTGTGTTTTCTGGATCTCTTGCATATGTATCATCTGTAATAAAACTTTAAAAACTGTAAAAAAAAAAAAAACAACCCACAAAATGTAAAAATAAACACAATTTTCACTCTGGTACCGTTTTTTTTTAAATGTGTGTGGGCACCCCCTTACAATTTGTACTAGAATCTTAATTCAAACATGGTGCTTGGCTGGCCAGGAAACCAGGGCGAGCGTGCAGGCTCCATGCCCTGAACATGGGGGGGGGGCCTCGTCCTTACAACCCAGGCCTAGCCAGTGGTTGTGGAGCTTATCAAAGTCTGGAAGCCCTCTTTAACAATAAGGAGGCACCCAGATACCAGCATAGACTCCTGACGATTAGTAATAATTAAAAAAAAGCCTAGAAATACAAAAGACACCCACAAGTGACAAGTGCTTATTTAAAAATGTAATATCCTCAAACAAGGCCCTTGTCTTAAATTCATCATCAATCATCATATCATCCACGAATGGAGAGGAGTAGGGATTGACCAATATATTGAGGGCCGATATGCACTTTCCCACAGTGTTCCAGCAGGCCAGCCGCCCACAACAGGGTGACGCCAAGCCAGCCGCCCACAACAGGGTGACACCAAGCCAGTCACCTACTACAGCGTGACACTATGCCAGCCACCCACCACAGGGTGACACCAAGCCAGCCACACTGCCAGGCATTAGCCACTGACCCACAACAGGGTGCCAGCAAGCCACCCACACTGCCAGTGTCAGCCATCGACCCACAACAGGGTGCCAGCCAGCCACACTGCCAGGCTTCAGCCATCGACCCACAACAGGGTGCCAGCCAGCCACCCCACAACAGGGTGCCAGCAAGCCATCCACACTGCCAGGCATCAGCCACCAACCCACAACAACCTTATTGTCACTTTCAAATTGCAATGGAGATGGATGAAGACAGAAAAAGTAAAAGTGTGGTATGTGATTTTTTCTCATCTCAACCATGTCCAGGAAAAGCAGAAGTGTGCAACACATGCACAACCAATATAAGCATGGGAGCAGTAACTGCAAAAAACAAAAATACGTCAAATTTTTGGGCCCATCTAAGAGTTCATCATATTGAATTATATCATGCAGCACAGAAAAAACAAAATGAATATCAATGTGATTTTGAAATACCTCCTCCACTATCCCAGGCAACAATAAAAGATATGTTTCAGAGAAAAAGAAAAACCGGTGTCACAGTCTAGATTTAGATGGAATATCCCAACTGCTGGACAGAGTAATCAAAGAGATGATGGTCACTGATAACCAGCCATTTACAATGGTGTCTGACTCAGGATTTAAGCGGTTGATGTCCATACTTGAGCCAAGGCACACGTTGAAGAGTGAGAACTATTATTGAACCGAAATGCTGGGAATGATTCACCAAACGGTCATTGAGAAAAGTAAAGGCTATGCTGCAACAAGAGAATGCTGGCAACTCACTCTCATTCATGACTGACTGCTGGTCAGGAGGACAGAGTCGCTAATGAATCTTACATGCCACTTCATTGACAACGGATGGACAAAAAGGCAATTGGTCTTGAACACAAAAGTGATGCAAGGATCCCACAGTGGGGAGTACAGTAGAGAAATGTTTCTAGGCATGCTTGAAGAATGGGGAATCACCAAAGACCGAGTGATGCTTGTGCTCTTTCCAGACAGCAGAGTAAACAAAGGAATGAGACTTGCTGATATGTCAGACCTCCTGGCACACAACACCCTCCAACTTTCAAATGATGGTCTGTCAAGCCAGAGAGCTTTAAATTATATAGGTTTTGAGAAGCATGAAGGGATTAAAAAAGTTGTGCTGGCAAGTCTTTAGAATCCTTGATACAAGAACCATGCTTTCTCTTCTGATGATGTATTGGCCAAGGCAAAACAATGGCTGACAGAAGATATTCAACAGGAGGTTCCTGCCTAAAAGACATCTAAAAGAGCAGCATGCTGCAAAAACAGAAAAATGTCCAAAAAAACGACAACGAACAGAAGAGAATTTTCTTAATGGTGGTCGAATTGATCATAACATTTTCAGTGTTTTATTGGGACCTCAAGCGGAGGATTCTTCTGAATCTGCAATAATGAGCCTGGATGATGAACTTTATCACTATTTGAAGGAACCAGTAATTGACAGAAGTGGTGAACCTCTTCAGTGGTGGAAAGACAATGAGGCACGCTACAACAGACTTGCTTCCCATGCTAGAAGATACCTCTCTCTCTCTGTCCTCTTCTCCTCCTGTACCAATTGAGCATGTTAATGAAGTGGCAGCATTATATGAAAAAAAAACAGAAGCCGTTTAAATAGGGGAACATGCTGAAATATTCTGCTTTCTGCAGTATAATATTGTTCTACTTAACTGGGAGTATTGAAAAGTGTAGTAGTACTAGTATCCACTGTCTAGCTTTTCTTCTAGCAGTTTTGCACTAACTGCAGTAGTGATTAAAATCATTGCAGTGAGTGCACTACTGCAGCAGTAGTCCACTGACTCCAATCCACTGTCTGTTGTCTAGCTTGTTTCTAGCAGTTTTGCTGCCACTGACTGCACTGCTACAGTAGTGATTTAAAATTATTGCAGTGAGTGCACTACTGCAGCAGTTTAATATTTCACAATCAGATGATAGGAAAACTGCACTGGCAGGGACATCAATTTCCATGCAATTAAGGTGTGAAGAACGAGCCCTTAATGTTAAAAATGTTAATAAACATTAACATGTTCAGTAACAGATGTGTTGAAATTTGTGTTTATTTTGCAAAACTTTAAATGTACAAAATATCAGCCGATACCAATATGTGATGGCCAAAATATTGGTAACGGCAACGAAAAACCAATATCGGTCGATCCCTAATGCAGATCCACATCGATCAAGATGCTTGATGACCCAGCGAAAGAAGGGAGGTGGCAGGGGGAGGACCAGAGTTTAATGCACAAGGAAAGGTTTCCTACTTCTAATTGGTAAAAGAATCTTTAGGCTGTGTTGGCTCCTCAATAAAAAAAAAAAAAAAAAAGGCAAAAACGGTATTTTTAACTTACCATAAAATCCTTTTCTCTGAAGTTCATTAACAGATGCAGCTCCAGATTCCTAACCTTTGGGTTATGCTGCCCTCTACAGGTGTAGGACACTAGGCAGGCAGCAAAAAAAAAAAAAAAACACTTGACCACACCTATTGGGCAGTCACTGAAGGCATACATTTACTCACTCTGCTATAGGATTCAGTTTTGTTGCAAGCAGTGTCAGAAGTAAAAAAAAAAAACCCAACCCACTCAGAAATAGAGGGGCGGGTGCTGCATCTGTCAATGAACTTCAGAAAAAAGGATTTTACGGTAAGTCAAAAATCCAGTTTTCTCTATCGTTCATTGACAGACACAGCGCCATATTCTTCATAACCATTGGAACGTCCCAAAGCAGTATTTGCATGAGGGGTGGAAAAAAACATAAATTCCCCAAAGGCTAAACTTAGCCAACCAGGTGACATGAAGCTCAACCAGGAAAAACTAGAGCTCACCTAGAAATAACATACACCCTCAAAGAGAATCATTGCTCTTTCAAACAGCAGCCTGCAAAACCTTCCGAGGATGCCAACACATCTACTTTGTAGAATTTAGTGAACGTGTGCAAAGACGACCAACGGGCCGCCTTGCAAACTTGTATTACTAACACCTGATGGCGAAAGGCCCAAGAGGCACTCAGCACCCTAGCAGAATGTGCCTTCACAGGGTAAGGTGGAACCTGAACCTTAAGTGAATATGTCTGTATCACCGTCTGCCTGATCCATCTGGATCTGATCGCAGCAGACGCAGCCAATACCTTCTGGGTCCTACAAAGAGTCTGATTTCCTGAAAGACTCAGTAACCGCCAAGCAAACCCTAATTTCCCGAACCACAGCCAAAGAATGGAAGGCAATTTCCTTGGAATGTTTGGGCTTAGGACAGAGTGAAGGCAGCACAATGTCTTCATTCAAATGGAAATCAGAAACCACCTTAGGAAGAAATGACTGGTGGTCCACAGAGAATAAGTGGTACTTCGACATAATCAGAGAAGGAGAACGGCAGGACAGCACCATCAATTCAGACATTCTGCGGGCAGAGGTAAAAGCCACCAAAAAGGCTACCTTCTGTGACAGTGTAAGCAGAGGAATCTCCCTAAGTTTTTAAAGGGAGGTTTTTGAAGAACAGACAATACCAAGTTAAGATCCAACGGAGGTAATGGGGACTGTATCGGAGGAGCCACATGACAAACTCCCTGGATAAAAGTGTGAATCAAAGAATGCAAAGCTAAAGGGCTTCGAAAAAACGCAGCCGAAGCCGAAACCTGGCCTTTAATAGTACCCAAGGCCAACCGCTGCTCAACCCCTCTTTGGAGGAAAGCCAATATCCTAGCCACTAAAAAGGAGCGTGGATGCACCTTAATGATTCACACCATGAGATGCACGATTTCTACATACGATGATAAATCTTCCTGGGAGGTAGATTTTCTAGCCTTCAAAAGTGTAGGAATCACTGAGTCAGAAAGACCCCTATCCTTCAATACCTGGCTTTCAACAGGCAAGTGATTAAAGCCAGCCAAGATGAAAAGAAGCGCAGCACCTTCTAAGTGTTATTTAGAAGGCGCTGTGCTTCTTCCCTCTTGTCTCCCCCCAGAGATCACTTCTGTCTCTCCCGCCGCCAGCCGCTACAGTGGACAGCTATCCCCTGAACTTTTTTCCCCCACCCCCAGGGCCCAGGACTAGCCCATACCGAGACCTCTACTTGTGCCACCAAAGTACTATATACAATAAAGCCAGCGACTGTAAAGCAGGATTGAAGATTGGCCCTTGAGACAAGAGGTCTTCCCTGAGAGGAAGTCTCCAAGGAGCATCACCGACCAACCTTACCAGATCTGTGTACCAAGAAGGGCGAGGCCAGGCTGGGGTCAACAGAATGACCGGAATCCCTTCCACCTCTAGTCAGCGCAGAAGCCTCGGCAGAAGTTTCAGCGGAGGAAACACATAGATCAGCTGATACTGACTCCAAGGAGCCACCAGTGCGTCAGTGGCGTCGGCTAGAGGATCCCGAGACCTGGCTACAAACTTCTGTATCTTCTCGTTGTGTGTCCCCCACCGGACACACAACAGGTGAAACCTCCGGGTGCAGGGCTCATTCCCCCTGATCCAACACCTAACGACTCGTAATCCGCCTGCCAGTTCTCCACTCCGGGTATATGCACGGCCGAGAGAGCTGGAACAAAATTTTCTACTCATATTAAGATCTCGGCCACCTCCTGGGCCGCCAGGACATTCTTGGTGCCCCCCTTGATGATTGACGTAAACCATGGTCGTGGCATTGTCTGATTGATTTCGAACTTGACATCCCTGCAGATGGTTTGTTCAGTGACTCAAGCAAAGCTTTAATCGCTCGGCGTTCCAGAATATTGATAGGAAGTCTGGACTATTTCAGAGTCCAGGTCCCCTGGACACAAACCTTTCCAAGTACTCCCCCCCCCCCCCCCCCCCAGCCGGACAGCTGGCATCCGTGGATATCATGGGCCAATACAACTTTCAACAGATATGCTCCTTTAGAGAACGATGGATGGGATTCCCCTAATGTTAACAGGGTTATAACCCAACACCCTAGGGATGAGCCCAGAGGGTGGAATGGGAATAGAGAACAGTACTGTTCAGAATATGAACAGTATGACTCTCCAGGAAACTTCCGTCCACCCCCACCCTCGTATAACAACACAAATCAATATCAAGGGGATTTTCCCAGGGGCAACCCAAACAATCAAAGCGACATGGAACAAAGAGAGGGACCAGAGGGGGGAGGAAGGCGAGGGCAAAAAAGAAGGTGGCTATAAGTGATGTGGGTATATTCAACCTTTCTAAGACTTCCTTCACTAAAGAGGAACAGTCCGTGCTCAACCGTGGATTGAAATTTGCGCCTCCTAAGGTGCTTAGTAAGTTTGACACATTTATTGATGTCCAGAAGTATATTAGAAAGTTGAATATACAAAGATACATAATTTCTAACCCTAGCCGCACATTGACGAATACTAACAAGTTCACACACACTTCCCTTGCCAACGCCTCCCTATTTAACCCTCCAGGTAAAGTGTCTTTATCCGTTCAGGTCTTCAGAGACCTTGTCCTTGGTGACATTGAACGGATTAAAATAAAAAACATTACACTAACAATGCTCTACAGATTGGGTTGCAAACACTCTGCAAGCACAAGGACATAGTCATCCGTCCAGCGGACAAAGGTGGTGGGATTGTCGTTTTGGACAAGGATGACTATGTCCTTGAGATGAATACTATTCTTAGTGATAGAGATACCTACAAAGTTTTAAAGAATAATCCCACGATTAAATATAAAAAAGAGTTACAGATTTTAGTTAATCACGCTTTTGATAAGGGCATCTTGAAGGAAAAGGAGAAACTTTTTCTCGTTCCTCTAGCCCTTAGATTACCAGTAATGTACTTTCTCCCCAAAGTGCACAAAAATCCAGTTAAACCCCCCGGTCGTCCCATCATTAGTGGGATTGACGCACTTTGTTCCCGTATTGGAAAATACGTTGATGAATTCCTCCAACCACTAGTGTCACAAATGCCTTCCTATCTTAAGGACACTACACATGTTCTTAATATTATCAAAGATGTTACTTGGAAGGAGGGTATGATTGTGGCTACAGCCGACGTAATGTCTTTGTACACTATCATCCCCCATCATTTGGGGATTGAGGCTGTACAACATTACCTTAATATTCTTAGTGGCCTCGACAAGGAACAAATTAGTTTCATTTTAAATATCTTAAATTTTGCCATGACATAATTTTTTCTGGTTCAACAATATCTACTATTTGCAATGTCGTTGTGTGGCCATGGGGGCAAAGTTTGCCCCCAGCCTGGCCAATTTATTTATGGCCAGGTGGGAGGAGGATGTCGTCTACAGGGACCGACCGCCCCAGCTGGTTCTGCGGCGCAGGTACATAGACGACATCCTCCTCCTCTGCGACGGAGATCAGGGCTCTCTTGATTCCTTTATGTCCACTCTCAATGTTAACGACAGAGGAATTAAACTGGATTGTACCAGTAGCACCACGAACATTAGCTTTTTGGATCTGAACCGGATTGTCGATGGAGATAGGCTGGTTACATCTACACATTTCAAAAAGACAGACCGTAACAGCTTTATCCCAGTGGACAGCTGTCACCATAAATCTTGGTTGCAGGCTGTCCCCAAGGGACAGTTTTTGAGACTGCGACGAAACTGTACCCACCTTGATGGTTTCCTCTCGCAGGCCTCACAATTAAAGAACAAGTTCTTAGAGGTTACCAATCAGACTCTTTGGACAAAACCATTATAGAGGTGGCTGGTATGGAAAGATCAACTTTGTTGACCCCACGCGTTAGAACTAATGGTGACAGTAAAGTTTTTAAAAATTGTTTTGTTACATCATTTAGTACGCAACACTATGAGATCAAAAAAATTATGCAGAAACATTGGGCTGTAATCAAAAATGACTGGGTTTTGGGCCCGGCTCTCCCGGAGCGGCCCAATGTTATTTTTAGAGGAGCCCCCTCTTTACAGCACCAGGTGGCCCACAATGTTATTGAAAGGCCACAGAAACCTTTATTCTTTCCAGAATTGAAGGGTTTCTACCCTTGTAAGAGATGTAACATCTGTTCTCTTAATGCTTTCAAGGGTAGAAAGATAGTAAAAATTAGGTCTCAAATTACTGGAAGAGAGTACCCTATCAATTCCTTTATTACTTGCTCGACACCGAATGTTGTCTACATGCTTCAGTGTAAGTGTGGAAAACAATACATCAGGCGCACTCTGCGCACCATGCAAACACGCATAGGGGAGCATGTGGCCAACATTCGAAAGGGCTTTCCTGGCCACAATGTGTCGAAGCATTTTGATTTGTGCCACCACAAGGATCCTCGTAATACCTTATTTGTGGCATTTGACCATTTTGTTCCTAACTGGCGAGGAGCCAACGCCAAGAGAGAATTATCTCGCGCGGAAACACGTTGGATTTATATTTTAAAAACTTATGTTCCATTCGGACTTAATGTCGAATGGGACATTAATTGTTTTATTAACAACAGCTGATTTTAACTGGTTGGGGAGATATATGTATATGTTTTTAGATCATGTTTTTATACTATATGGTCTTTGTATATATGCTTTTTGTATTTATTATGATTACTGTTTTTTATTTTCAGATTACACATTTTTATGTTCCTTTTTTTTGGCTAACCATTAAGGGTGTCAATACCCCTTTAGATTAGAATTTATCTAATATGTTATTAGAACATTCAGTATTGTACACCTTTTATTTTGTTTTTATGTGAGTATATAATATTAGCTTTCTATTGGTTTTAAATGGTTTTAGTAACTCTTTCAGATTCCATTCATCATTTGTGGGTTTTACATGCCGGGTTGGGAGTGCCGCAATATGCACCGTGTCCCGTGTATTCTTGGTTACGTCTAACATCTCTTATCTGTAATGGCTTCTTCTACCACTAGATGGAGCCTTATGGAAATGATTGATGTGTGTTTTATTTTATATATTGTAATAATAGAGTGCATCATGGGATACGTCCTAGATGCATATCACGTTGACTTAATATGTAGATCATCTAATTCTTGCATTGTAACTCTTAGTCTATTTAGCCTGTGATCAACGAGTGCTATTGACAAGTTTTACCACTTCCGCCCTCACGGGCCTCTGTGCAGTTGCGTCACTTCCGCCCTTAGTAGTCATTGATTGGCTGCGAAAGCGGAAGTGCCGGACACATAGGGGATTTATTGGCGTGACTGTGGTGCCCGGTAACCACGTCCTTGACGACGTCACATCTGACGAAACCGGTCGGGCGGTTCCGGACACCACGCTGATCACGCCCCTCCTGACGCCGGCTCGCTTCAATACCGCGGGACGCCGCGATTTATGAGGTCTGCTTGTATTTGTTTTATGTTATGTGAGTATAACCTTTAATAAATTTTGAATGATCAATTTTGCTGGATTACGCTATGGTCTCCTTCCTCCTTCCCTTCTATTTGGTTTGCCACTAATATCGGAGCTATTATAAGCTATACCTTGGCTGCATGCTATACCTTGGAGAGTTAAGAAGTCGCTGGAGGTGATCCATGTCCATCTCTGTGGAGGAAAGAGTCCATTCTGAGTGGTTTTGTCTCAAGCTTGATTGACCTGTCCATTAAGTGGGGGGTCCATTCATTTTGGTAAGCAGCCACCTTTATCCACTCATCACGGTGTTTTCCTTCTGCTCGCCATATCTTGGGACCTCACCTTCTCTTTGGACTTTCCGCTCTCCACTTCAGATCCATGTTTTGGGATTTATGATTCTTATGGACATTTATTTTGACTTTGGTGTACGTTTAGTAAACTGAGAAGTTTTCTCTCAGTTCAATTCTCGGCAGTTCTCAGAGAAAAAATATCTCCTCTGGCACCCAGTTTAGAAGGCGGAGAACTTCACTTCTCACAGGGTGATCAGAGGAGAAGTTTTTTCTCTGAGAACTGCCGTGATCTGTGTATAACTGGGTGGACTGCCTGTAATCTCGCGAGATATTGTGAGATTACAGGCACTGCTAAGTTTAAAAAGTGAAACTAAAGTTTAAAAGAACTCGTAATGACATGTTCTGACACATGAAAATATATCTATACACACACACATGCACGGTATATATACATACAGTATATATATATATATATATACACATATATATATATATATATATATATATACACACATACATACCAGTACATACATACATGCCAATCTGTATGCAATTGCACTGTGTGTTGGCAGATCCTGTTGGCAGATTGCATGCAGATTGTACACCAGACGGAGATCTGCGTGTGTGTGGTGTCCCAGCAGACCAGTCTGTGGACAAACTGTTGGGTGGTGGCAGGCTATCGTTTGTGGTGTGTGGGGACAGTGGGAAGAGTGATCAACACAGGGGTTCTGGCTTGTAGGATAGCTGGAGGAATCCTAGTAGTGTGTGGTAATTGCTAGACTGCTCCCCAACCCTTAGAGTGCATCAGATTGTATGTAAGATTTGTATCTGCCTGTGTGTGGTCAGCCAGCTGGATTGGACTGGAGTCTCCCTCTAGTGGTGACCGAAGGCAGTGCAGGCTGTGAAAGTATTGCAGCCAATCTAATTACTTAAGCCCCGTACACACGTACCGATCGTCGGCCAAACGATCGGCCGTCTTTTGTCCCCGGGCTGTCGTGTCCGCTGAAAAGTGCAAAAGACTGCACACGAATTTTGTCCGCCGACTGCAGAAGTGATGTCATGTGATGGTTAACTTTCCGTGTGTTTTTTCTTTTCTGAGCATGCCCAGTCTTGCAAATCTGCTGTCTGTCGGCCGAATTCTGTACTGACTGGCGAATAATTGGCCGTTCTGGTGTCGGCAATGCTTGCACGACAGATTCTGTTCGGCCGAAAGTGCGCTGCCGGAAGCATCATACTAACAAACCTACATTCGGCCGATCGGTCGTCGGCCGAATCTTTTCGGCCGACAATCGGTACATGTGTACGGGCCTTTAGTAGGTATTTTCTTTATTTCCGTTATCCCCTTATACTGCCCAGTCACGATTCATCACGTCTCGGTTAGCTAGTCACCGTGGGCGTGGTTGAATCGTGACAGATTGGTTTCCTCCCACACTCCAAAGACATGCTGGTAGGTTAATTGGATCCTGTATAAAAAATTGGCCCTGCTGTGTATGTATGTGAGTGATGCCTCACATGCCTCACGTACCGATCGTCGGCTGTAAATATTCGGCCGACGACCGATCGGCCGATTGTATGCTTGTTAGTATGATGCTTCTGACAGCCGACAGCGCATTTGCGGCCGAACACAATCTGTCCTGCAGGCATTAAAATTTTTGTTGGCCAACACCAGAACGGCCGATTGTTCACCAGTCAGTACAGAATTCGGCCGACAAACAGCAGATTTGCAAGACTGGGCATGCTCAGAGAAGAAAAAACACACGGAAAGTTAACCATCAAATGACATCACTTCTGCAGTCGGCTGTTGTTGGCCGACAAAATTCGTGTGCAGTCTTTTGCACTTTTCAGCGGACAGGACAGCCCTGGACAAAAGACGGCCGATCGGTCGGCCGACGATCGGTACGTGTGTACGAGGCATTAGGGACCTTAGATTATAAGCTCCTTGAGGGCAGGGACTGTGCGAATGTATATGTAAAGCGCTGCGTAAATTGACAGCACTATATAAGTACCTGAAATAAAAAAAAAAAAAAAATATATATATATATATATATATATATAATATATACACACCAGTACATACAGTGTATGTATATATATATATGTACACACACACACACACACACCAGTACATACAGTATATATATATATATATATATATATATATATATATATATATATATATACACACACACACACACACACACACACAGATATATATGTGATTGTATAGTTAATGTGTTTCTAACCTGCTGTTGATGTATATTTCACTGCAGTAGGGATAGTTTTTACTTTCACTTTTGGGCACGGGGACATTCACAGCAGAGATTTCCTATTTCTTCCTGCTATCTCCACCTCTGAGCTGGAGAAGCTGGAAGAGGAGATCTTCAAAGAGAAGCACAGTGATAAGGTAACATCATGTGTTACTAAACTGGCCATTTCTATTGCAGTGAATGCAAGCCGTTTGTGTACTGAGATGAGAAGAGAAGACTATGTTCTCCACTACTCTTCGCAGTAATTTAAACCGGCAATGCTCTGAGACAAGCCGTGATCATCCAGATCTCAGCTTATCTCAGTTTACTAAACGTACACCTTTGTGTGACTTCACTGCACTAATGTTCTTTGTAATATAGTCAATATTGTTACCATTTAGCGCTGCACTATTTGATACGCAATACAACGGAAGGACTTGCCCTGACGCAGGGCCAAGGAACGGAGCCACCACAGAAGAGCACTTCTTGTGTTTTAACTCAACCGAATCAGATTGTCCAAAAGATTTTGGATCCTTGTTCCACTTGACAAGAGTACCACTTTGCAGAGGTCTCGAGTGGAACTGAGCAAACGGAACCGCCCGGAAGGTAGACACCATCAGGCCTAGAGCTCGCATGCAAGTCCGCGATGAGGACAGAGTGCGGATAACAACAACCAAATCGCCCTCTAACTTTTCCGGGGGAAGAAACACCATCACAAAGTCCAGAGTCAGTCCCAGATAAACCATTTTGGAGGCTGGGACCACAGAAGATTTTCTGAAATTGATGGTCCAACCGAACTCTAGCAGAGTCCATACAGCGATTGACAGATCGCCCACCAGCACTGAGTGGGAGTCTGCCCTTAAGAGGAAATCATCCAGGTACCCTAGTACTGCAATCCCCTGCTGTCACAGTAATGCCAATACCAGAGCAAAAACGTTGGTGAAGACCCTGGAGGCGGAGGCCAGACCAAAGGGTAACACCACAAATTGATAATGTTCCTCTCCTACAGCAAAGCGAAGAAAATGCTGGTGTCCAGCGTAAATAGGGATGTGCAGATACGCGCCCACGATATCGATAGAGGACAAAAAGTCTCCTTGGTGTAGGAACGCCACTCCTGTGCAAATAGACTCAATTCGAAACCTCTGTACCTGCACAAAGCAATTCAGAGCCTTGAGTTCCAGAATTGGATGCACTTTCCCTTCTTTCCTGGGAAAAGTAAACAGGTTTGAATAAAACGCTTGAAAGCATTCCCGAGAGGGAACCAACACAATCACCTTTTGCGACAGCAGATCTTGTACCGCCTCTCTTAGATCCCTTCACCGATCTGAAGGTAGGCATAGATTGGACGGGAAGAAACTGTCTGACGGTCGGGACCTGAATTTGATCTTGAGATGCTGCGATCGGGTTAAGTGTGACCATTTGTGCTGAATCAAGGAGGTCTCTGGTTCCGGACAGAAAACGAAGACGTTCCCCCACCCCAGATAGAGGTGAGGGCATCCCTTCATGCAGACAGATTTGTCCGCAGATCTGGAGGGGCCTGTTCTCAGCTTACCCAAACACATCTTTATGGAACCCCCAGATGACCTAAATGGCTTAGGTTCTTTCTCCTGCATGTCGAAGGGGCTGCCTGTTTGCTGAAATAGACAGCCCCCTTTTTTACGCAGTTACATAGTTAGTCAGGTTGAAAAACGACACAAGTCCACCCGGTTCAACCAAAAGAAAAAAAAAAAAAAACATTATTGGAAACCCAACCATACAATCCCATATACACAATCCTATACCCGCTGTTGATCCAGAGGAAGGCGAAAATAAACCCCAGCAAAGCATGTCCCAATTTGCTACAGAAGGGGAAAAAAAATTCCTTCCTGATCCCCCGAGAGGCAATCGGATATTCCCTGGATCAACTTTACATAAAAAAAAATGTTAGTACCCATTTATATTATGTACACCTAGGAAAGAATCCAGACCTTTTTTTTAAAGCAATCTAGTGAGCTAGCCAGAACCACCTCTGGAGGGAGTCTATTCCACATTTTCACAGCTCTTACGGTGAAGAAACCTTTCGGTATCTGGAGACAAAATCTGTTTTCCTCTAGATGTAAAGAGTGCTCCCTTGTCCTCTGTGTTGACCTTAAAGTGAACAACTCAACACCAAGTTCACTATATGGACCCCTTATGTATGTATACATGTTGATCATATCCCCCCTTAATATCTTCTTCTCAAGAGAGAATAAATTCAGTTCCTTTAATCTTTTCTCATAGCTGAGGTCCTCCATGCCTCTTATCAGTTTGGTGCCCTTCTCTGCACTCTCCAGTTCCCCGATATCATTTTTAAGAACTGGTGCCCAAAACTGAACTGCATATTTCAGATGAGGTCTTACTAATGATCTGTACAGGGGCAAAATGATATCTCTCTCTCTCTCTGGAGTCCATGCCTCTGTTAATACAAGAAAGGACTTTGCTTGCTTTGGAAACAGCAGCTTGGCATTGCATGCTATTAAGCCTATGATCTACCAGAACACCCAGATCCTTCTCCGTTATGGATTCCCCCAGTTCTACTCCACCTAACATGTATGATGCATGCATATTCTTAGCCCCCAAGTGCATAACTTTACATTTATCAACATTAAACCTCATTTGCCACATAGTTGCCCAATGAAACAGTGCATTGAGGTAAGCTTGTAAGTTGGAGATATCCTGTAAAGACATTATTCCACTGCAAAGCTTGGTGTCATCTGCAAAGACTGAAATGGTACTTTTAATCCCAGACCCTATATCATTTATAAAAGATATTAAAAAGTAAGGATCCCAACACTGAACCTTGAGGTACACCACTAATAACTTTAGACCATTCAGAGTAAGAATCATTAACCACTTTTTTTTTTTTAACCACTTCTATCTTTTAGCCAATTTTCTATCCAATTACAAACCAATCTTTCCAAGCCAGTAGACTTTACCTTATATATTAGCCGTGTGTGGGGAACTGTGTCAAATGCTTTTGCAAAATCCAAGTATACTACGTCCACAGCCACCCTCTGTCCAAGGTTTTACTTACCTCCTCATAAAAAGAAATCAGGTTTGTTTGACAACTTCTGTATTTCATGAATCCATGCTGTATGTTACTTAAAATATTTTTTTTCCCAGCAAGAACTCATCTATGTGGTCTTTTATTAAACTCTTCAATATCTTCCCGACTATAGAAGTTAAACTAACAGGTCTATAGTTACTTGGCAAAGACTTTGATCCCTTTTTAAATATAGGCACCACCGGGCTGTGATTTGGCCTTAGTGGATAGAGGAAGAAGAGTACTCTTCCCACCTGTGAGTCCTTTGATCAATTCATCCAACAAATACCCAAATAAGTGGTCCACTTAGTGGTCCAGCAGATCTGAAAGAGCTTTTTTTTTTTTTTTCTTTTTAGCCACACCATGAGTGGTTACCATAAATTACATAAAAGGACACAGCCCCCTATGAAGGGGAAGAGGGGGCCCACCGTAACGCAGATGTGCAGGCAGAGTACCCACACACAACGCCCCCCATATGTCCAACCCCCTCAGGAGGGAGGGGAGGGCAGATGCCCATCCACTGCTCTATCACCCCGGTCAGCAGCTCAAACAGCCTGCCACAAGTAGGCCGCAAAGCCGAGGCCTAAATTTTGGGCCCTATCCGGTCGCGAGTCCACTGTCAGCAGCTCAGTTAAAAGCTCGGGCAGCCTGGACAGCTTGGTCAATCACTCAGACAGTCAGCTCTGTCAGCCGCAAGTAGGCAGCAAGCCGCTGCCTCAATTTTTGGCCCGATCCAGCTGCGTGAGGCATCCGCCGGTCAGCTTGGTCAGGCACCTCATCTCGGTCAGGCACTCGGTCGGCTTGGTCAGGTACCCGGACAGCCGTGAGTGGGCCTCAAAGCCACGGACAAAATTTTTGGCCCGACCAAGACATGCGAGGCAGAGACCCTGTGGATGAAGAAACATCTGCTTCCCCCCCCCCCCACCACGCCTATACCCAACGCAGGGAGCCCAAAGGACATCCCTGCCCCAGTCACTAACCCCCAGGGGGCCAGAAACTTGCTCAAAAGAGAACCCAGGGATCCAACCATCCGGAGAGGCCCGCGTCCACCCCAAGACTGCAAAAGCTATGGAGGGACACTACTCACCATACCCACGACATTTGTGTGGGCGCCACTCTGGACAAACTACCTCTCCACTCGGGGTGGGGATGCCGAGCTGATGGTCAAGGGGCACGCTGCAACAAGCCAAACCAGGTCGTATGCGTCCCGGCGAGGTGGTTTAGTCACGGGCCAGCTCCCATCCATTGGGGCTCTGCCGTGGCGAGGCCTAGCATGGGGCTATAACCTGAACATGCTCGCTGGCTGGACTGGAAAACCTTAAGGATCTAGGGTATCCAGTCAGAAACCCAATCCTGCTGTTGATTGCAGTTCTCTCAGGAACATAACTAGCTAAAAAATTCATTTTAAAAAAGGCTCCCTTTAAAATAAAAAAGCAAGCCAAGAATGAAGTTTTTTTCCTGCCTAGTGTCCTACTCCTGTAGGGGGCAGCATAACCAAATGGTTAAGAAGAATATGGAGCTGCATCTGTCAATGAATGAGAGTAAGCTTTATTTTAGTTTTGGATAGAGTGGAAATGGATTGGAACATTTGTCAGTTTCTAATGCTGTCTGAGCCCTCGTTCGGGAGACTCAACCTCTGTAAATTTCTAGTTTACCATTATCATCAAAAGTGACAGTAAAAAAAAAAAATCCCACATTTTCAGTTGTTCCCAGAAAACTAATAGAGGGGAAACTCTCCAATAGGAACACTAGTTCTGGTGACCTGGGGGGTTACGATCCTCCCCTACTTTATCCAAAATGAAAAAACTGAATTTTTGTAAAATCTTACCGTAAAATTCCTTTCTGTCTCTGACAGTCGCCACCCACTCATACAGTCTTCACCAATGGGGTATTGACTTCCTCTCCGCATGAGTAGCTAGACATAATGATTTGTTTCTAACAAGTCTTAACAGACACACCCATGGGGGCTGTCCCACTGGTCCAATACCCCCCTGCAATCAGCCATCCCAACTCAGTTTGGTAGCAAGCAGTGAAGTGTAGAAAAAAAACCCAAAAGAGGGGCGGGGGTGGCGACTGTCAGAGGACTCAGAGATAGGAATTTTACGATAAGATTTTACAAAAATTCAGTTTTCTCTTACGTTCGACAGTCACTGCCCAGATAGTCTTCACCAATGGGGATGTCCCAAAGCAGCATAGACATGAGGGGTGGGAAACGCAACCAGCAGAAAAGGCAACGCAGTACCCACACCAGAGAAAGGAACCTTACAAGAACAGCAAGGGAACCTTCTGGGCAACAAAAAAGCTCAACAGGAGCAACAACCCAGGAAAGCAAATAACGGGGGGGGGGGGGGGGGAGAGAATCCGATTTTCAAAAGGATTCAGTGGACGATAAGTAAACCCTGATCGCCCTGACAACATCCAAAGAATGCAAAGCAACCTCCTTAGGATTCGCACAGAGTGAAGGTAAAACAATGTCCTCATTGAAATCCCAAAACCACCTTTGGAAGAAAGGATGGGTTAGGTCACAAGACCACCTTATCCCTATGAACCACCAGGTAAGGGGAGCGACAAGACAACGCCGCCAACTCCGACACTCTGTGAGCAGAAGTGATCGCCGCCAGAAAGACAACCTTTTTAGACAGCAGAGGTAATGAGATTTCCCTGATGTTTTCAAACGGGGAACGTTGTAACACGGACAGAACCAAGTTCAAGTCCCATGGAGGTAAGGGCTCCCTTCTAGGAGTGGCCAAGTGACGCACACCTGAATAAAGATGCAGATGAAGGAATGAAGACGTCACAGGGCGCTGGAAAAGAACAGCCAGTGTAGATACCTGGGCCTTAATCGTGGCCAGCGCAAGGCGCTGGTCCACACCAGACTGGAGGAAAGCCAACACTCTCGCCACCGAGTATGAACGAGGAGAGAAACCCCTGGACTCACACCAGGCAAAATAAGCTTTCCATGTACGGTAATAAATCTTACCAGACGAGGCTTTTCTAGCCTTGAATAAAGTAGGAATGACCTCTGAGGAGAGACCCCTTGTCTCTGAGGACCCGGCTTTCATCAGCCATGCCGTTAAAGCCAGCGACTGTAAAGCAGGATGGAAGATCGGTCCCTGAAACAGGAGATCTTCTCTCATCGGCAGCCGCCATGGAGGCTCGACGGCCAGGTGAACGATGTCTGCATACCAGGACCGGCGTGGCCAGTTCGGCGCCCCCAGAATCACCACAGTTTGTTCCGAGGCCAACCTGCAAAGGAACCTAGACAATAACTTAATCGGAGTATCCGATTATACTGATGCCAAGACACCACCAGCCCATCCGAGGCATCTGCCAGAGGATCGCGCGTTCTTGCCACAAACCTTTCCACCTTGTGGTTTAGCCGAGACGAACAGATCCACATCCGGGGATCACCATTTCACACACAGCATTTGAAACACGGGGGTCCCCCTGGTCCAGGGTCTGGCGGCTCAGATAATCGGCCTGCCAATTCTCCACACCCGGAATATGAACTGCCGATATCGCCGGGACATGAGTCTCGGCCCAAGACAGAATACTGGTTACTTCCTGGGCCGCCCGGGCACTCCTGGTGCCCCCTTGGTGGTTGATGGACATTGTCCATCTACACCCGTACAGGACAGCCCTGAAGAAGATGCGACCAATGGAGCAGGCACAGCCTGATCGCTCTCAATTAACACAAGACTGCAATGCCCTGGGCCCGCAACATGTCTTTACCAAGGTGCCAACACCTTGGTAAAGACCCTTGGAGCCGAAGCGAGACCAAAAGGCAACGCCACAAACTGATAATGATCCTCCGCGATAGCGAATTGGAGGTACCTCTGATGACTCTCGAAAATGGGGATGTGTAGATACGATGTGGAATTTTCAAACATGCACAAAGCTGTTCAGAGCTTTCAAGTCCAGAATAGGACGTACCTTGCCCTCCTTGCTGGGCACAGTGAACAGATTTGAGTAAAACCCCCGAAATCTATCCCGATGAGGCACCAGGACGATTGGGCGAGGAGATCCTGTACTGCTTGATGCAGGTCTTGTAATCTCCCTGGGGTCAAATGAAGATTTGAGGGAAAGAACCTGTCCGCAGGCCGTGAAAGAAATTCGATCTTGTACTCTTATCGAATGATTTCCTGAACCCACCTGTCCGGAATTTGGAGCAGCCAAGGTTGGAGGAAACTGTGCAAACGTCCCCCCACCCCTGAAATGGGTGAGGGTGCCCCTTCAGGTAGAGGCGGACTGAGCCGCCGCACCTGCTTGGCCGGATTTTGGCTTGCCGGCCCAGGGCTTTCTCTGGCCACCTTGGCCCTTGAAGGGTTTACCCTTGTTCTGCGCCTTGAAGGCACGAAAGGACCCTGATTTGGTTTAAAGGAAGGGCCCCACTTGCCGCGGAAAAACGTACCCTTAGGATTCTGGGGAAGCAGAGTGCTCTTGCCCCCAGTGACTCCTTTAACCAATTCATCCAGGGAATCCCCAAAAAGGCGAGACCCCGCATAGGGAATGTCAGCCACCGTTTTTCCTCGATTTTTGGTCACCCGACCAACTTTTTAACCAGATCAGTCGACGGTTAATCACCGCGACACTGGACAGGCGCGCAGGTAACGGGGCCTCATTTAAGGCCGCATCGCACAAATACATGACCCCTTGATAAATCTGGGCCACCATCTCCAAAGTAGTAGGGAGGGCAGAATCAGCCACGAGGGTGAGTTTGAGCACCTTGGTCCAATCCGCCACAGCCTGAGCCACCATGACAGAGGCAAAAATAGGTCTCAGCATGGAACCTGCCACCATGAAAGCATGGCGGGCAAGTGCAGCCTCCTATCTGTAGGATCCCTAAACACCGGAGAATCTTCGGTAGGAACCAGAGTAGCCTTGTTCAATCTGGCTACAGTGTGATCCACTTGAGGAGCCACACACCAGCGCGCAACCGTAGTAGACGCAAAAGGGTAGGGAAGTTGAAACCTCTTAGGCACCGTGAAGGTGCGTTTCAAACTGCGCCATTGCTCATTCACTGTGTGATGAAACTCAGCGGGGCAAGGGAAAACCTACGCCGTCTTGCGGGTCCTGTGTGTACCAAAGGAGGACACAATGCCCGGAGGATTGGGCTCATCCTCTAAATGTAGTGTTTCTTTAATGGCAAGAATCAGCGCATCCATTGCTGCGCGTCCCGGGGGGGGGATTCATCCACCCCTGCAAGCTCTGCCTCCCCCTCAGACTCTTGCGGGTCCTGAGAAGAGCGAGACCCTGAAAGGGGCACGCTACCTACAGCAACCATGTCACATTCAGAATCAGAAGAAAAATAAATCCTGGGCCTTTTTCTAGCAGCACGTTCAGTCATTAGCACATCCATTTTGGACACCAAAGTCACCACTACAGCAGCCAAATTAGTCAGGGTAGAGGATTCAGAAGAAGTGGAATCCCCCACCAAAGCAGGAGGGAATTTGCTGACCCGGGATTCCATTGTAAAAAATTTTTTTTTTTGTAAGGTACTGTCCCTTTAGGCGTGCCGCGGAACCCCGCAGCACACCGCTACAAGACTGTAAACACAGAACCCCCCGCAGGGACAAACTGAAAGCCAGGAAGATTGCACAAGGGAAGAAAAAGGACAGCAGAACAGAGCCCCACAAGTATGTTACCACCGCAGTCGGTCGCTCCCGAGGTAAAGAAGGAAGTGAGGTCACTGCCAGAGACTGAACTGAGGCTGCAAGCTAAGGAAAAATGGTTGCCTATAGAAAGTAATGGGAGGCTTCAGTAAAATGGCCGCCGACATTTGCTCGGAACGATCGTTTACCACACACAAGATGGAGCCGCAAGGCGCCAAAATACGCTACATACCACGCTGTATAAGCGCCCATAGTGAAGCCAGACATGCTGCCCACACCTAAAATGACGGACCGGCGTTTTTTAACCCTGCACGTGTCTGCACCTCCAAGCACCCTAAAGTGACACAGGAGAGGGACCCCCAACAATCCACACAGCGCTGGCTGTGAGAAAAAACCCCCGCAGGGACCGGGATCAGGGAGCCCAAAAAACGCACAGACATAGGGGACACCACAGACACACAGGACTGCCGACCCCAGACAGAGGCCCCACACAGAGTGTACTTACCTGTACTCGACGGCGTGGGGTGCCTCATATCAACGGGAAACAGCCCGCCCTCAGATGGCAGGGGAGTGCCGTCAGCCAGAAAACGCAGGACACCAGTAGTGACAAGGAAGAACCGTGAATGTGTCCGGTGAGGTAGCCACCTCACAGGCTGCATCCCTGAGGACAGGGATGGGTCATTTGCGAGGCCAGGGCTAACACATAGCCTGCTAAACGCTCGATAGCGGGCTGGGATTCCATCTGACCCTCTGTCCTGGAAAACCAGGACGACCAGTCCAATTCCCAGCTCCGCAAACGCCGTCTTCATCCGAAGATCCGACTAACGCAGACAAAATAAACAGCTAGTAATGCAAAGAAAAATTGACATTTTCAGAAGATAAAATCATAAAATAGAAGAAGGCTGAGACTGTAGCCCCAGCACAAGGAAGCCTATCTACTCCTGAACTAGGCAGAAGACAAACTGAGTTGGGATGGCTGATTGCAGGGGGGTATTGGACCAGTGGGACAGCCCCCATGGGTGTGTCTATGTTAATGCTTTGTTTCTAACAAGTCTTATGTCTAGCTACTCCTGCGGAGAGGAAGTCAATACCCCATTGGTGAAGACTGTATGAGTGGGCGGCGACTGTCGGAGGACGTAAGAGAAATATATGTTTTGCCTATAATACAAAAAGGAAAGTGACTAGTCCGTGAAACCCAAAATAGTCTTTAGTCTTTCGCCCAGTGCTTAAGATGATAAAATGTGCCCTTGATAGAGTATAAATACTAGCTGCTGCTATAAAAATTAAAAAACGGTATACTCATGCTTTCATTGTCCACATAGAATTATAAACAATGTTCACATTAGCAGCACTTTATGAACAATAGACTTCCTCTGTTCAGCAAGTCTTATCCATTCAGCAACATGCCTAAAAAAAAAAAAAAAAAAAAACTTTTCCCAGAGGGTGTGAAAGGGGAGACAGGGTATATCCCCAAAATTCCTTCTCGTCACCACACCACTTGTGACCTCTTCCCTAGGTATTTAGCACTCACCGTAAATCTAGGCTTTGATATTAAAAAGGTCAGGTTATCCCTTCGGGGTTAATCCATCTCTCCTCCAATACCAGCACAACCTGGACTTGAGAACTACGTTGAATCATTCCTTCACACACACTGGTTAGCACCAGACAATCCTCTCCAAACAAATACAGCCAGACCGTGAGACGTACCCACAGCAATTAGATTAGAGACAGCTATAGCTGTGGGAAGCCCAGCATCTACTTTATCTCTGCTGACACTATCTGAGCAGAGATGCCTTTGAGCAGCAAATGGTGCAGCACAGGTCCATGGTGGGAAAAAGCATCTGGTAGCTTCTTCCTTCTCTTGTGTGCCCGGTCACCACTATCAGAGCTGGCCAATGATGAGGTGTCACAGGAATGGGTGTCAATAGTCTATGTTCAACAACACAGAATCTTCTGGTATGAAAGATTCATATCCTCATCTGTCCCATTTTAAGATGCTCTCTAGTGTTGGCAGAGTGTCAACTTGAGGAATGTCAAACTCTTTATCATCAATTTGCCAGGTCCAGGGGATCTTCCTCCTTACTCAGGAGGAACGGTTACTAAACAGTTTTTCCTATAGTTCTACTTTAACCATCATGTACAGTAAAAAAAAAAAAAAAAAAAAAAGAAAAACACGGAAAAGATTACAGTTAAATTCATTTTATTTCCAACATATGAGGCCTTTATCATTACTTTATTAAAATACAAGATATATTGAAGGGAAAAAAAAACCCATCACTACATTTAAATGCACGGGTCCAAAAACTGCATATTGGTAAACTCTACATCTGAAAACAAAAAAAGCCTTGGACAATGCTTTTTTATTGAAATATTTGCATTAAAACCTACTGGATGAAGGTAGAATTATGCTTTTGCATGCACAACACAATAGATTATACATGAGACCTGCAATAACTTAGCTGCTGAAACTACGAAGATAAAATATATGTTCAACAATCAATGCTAGGTTGCAAAAATTATAAATTGCTCATTATAACTGTGGCAGGACAAAAGGAACCCAAAGCAGCATACGGAATGTGTAATTCAACATCGACATGAAAACTAGGTTAGATATTTACATTGCACCTACTGATCCAGACATTGCTTTTCAGTATATAGTAGTCAGATCAATGAAAGATGGTTGGGTTACATCATTTTGCAGCCATTTTCGAGACTAAGTTAGGTGAAAGCAGCCATTTTGGAGACTAAGTTAATGTTTAACAGAATGTCTTTATTCCCATTTTTTTTTAAAATAATTTAACAGGTCACAAAACTCTGGATGTTGAATGTTCACAGAACACAACCTATGTGAAAATAACTGGATTTTGGACTTACCGTAAAACTATTTTCTCTTAAGTTCATTGACGGACGCAGTTCTCTCTGATTCATATCAGTAGTGTTATACTGCCCCTTACAGGAGGACGACACTAGGCAGGAAAAAGTTCCAGCTACGCCTATGGGCAGTCCCGGAGGGTACACCCTCTCTCTTCCTGCATAGGATGTCAGTTTTGTATCAAAGCAGTGTCAGAAAGTAACACCAACCAAACTCAAAATAGAGGGGCGGGTACTGTGTCCGTCAATGAACACGAGAAAAGGATTTTACGGTAAGTCAAAAATCCAGTTCTCTCCAACGTTCATTGACGGACGCAGTTCTCTCCGATTCATATCAGTAGGGACGTCCCAAAGCAGTGCCATAAAATGAGGGGTGGGAACAGCAGAAAACAACAAGTCCCCAAGGCCAAACACAGCCAACCAGGCAACATAGGACTCATCATAACAAAAGAGGAGGCCCACCTGAAAAACAAACAGTAAACACCCCCAAGGAAGGTCAAAAGCCCTCCAAACAGCAGCCAGCAAAAATCCTTGCGGCCAAAACGAGGCATCTGCAGATGCCAGCACATCCACCTCAAAATGTAGCAAAGGTCTGAACAAACGACCAGGTAGTCGTCTTGCAACCTGAAGCACAGATGCCTGTATGGCAAAAAGCACAGGAAGCACTAGGCGCCCAAGTAGAAAGCGCCGAAACAGGGAAAGGTAGGACCTGACCCATAAATGAAAAAGCCTGCACCACCGACTGTCCGATTCAACTGAAAATAGTTGCAGCAGACACGGGAAGCCCTGTCCTTGGGCCATTCGTCAGCACAGAGACCGAACCTGACTACGGGAAGACTCAGTAGTCACCAAGTACCCCTCGAGTGCCTGAACTCCATCCAAAGTATGCAGCGCACATTCCATAGGATAAGGGAGCTCAGGACACAAGATGGCAACACAATGGCCCCGTGGAACTGAATACTAGAAACCACCTTCGGAGGGAAGGACGGATCCGGGCAAAGTACCACCTGGCCCCATTAACCAACAGATAGGGAGAATGACAGGACCATGTCGCCAGTGCTGATACCCCACGTGCAGAGTGACAGCAACCAAGGCCACCTTCTGCAATAAGGTAAGCAGGGGATGCCCTCGATGCTCGCAAAGGAGGGTCTGGAAGAACCAAATGCACCAAGGTCCCCAAGTGTCGCACCCCCTGGAAAAAGTTCCGCACCAGGGAACGGGCGGCCAACGGAATGTAGAATAAAAATGATCAACGCCGAAACCTGACCATTGACAGTACACTCAAGGCCAACTTTTGATCAACCCCCCGTTAAAGGAAGCCAAGATCCGGCCACTGAGCAAGAGCGAGGGGGAGCCCAAGAAGACTCACACCACGCAATACGAGACTTCTTATATGATGAAAAAAATCATCATAGAAGATGCTGCCCTGTCCTTTGAAACCTGGCTTACAACAACCAAGCCGGCAAGCCGTCGACCGTAAAGCCAGACGGGAGATCGGCCCTGGAGAGAAGAAACCCTCCCTGAGAGGAAGCCTCCAAGGGAGCGTCAGTGGCAAGCCTGACCAGGTCGGCGCACCAAGCTCAGCGAGGCCAGTCCGGAGCCACGAGAATGACCAAAATCCCTGCCGCCTCGATCCTGCGAAGGATTCTTGGCAGCAATTGGAGAGGAGGAAAGGCAGACAGCAGCTGACACTGACCTCGGACCATCCGCGAGCACTCTCGCACGACTATACCGGCGTCAGCCTTGCACAGGTGACCATGCCAAATATCTCAGCATCAAACATGTTGAACCTAGCGAAATGTTCTTGCCCATGACAGAACCCATGGGGCCACCACTGCACCCACCAGAGGGTCCCGGGAGCGGGCTACGACCTCTGCACTATCCTGTAGATGCGATGCCAACAGGCCCACGTCCGGAGTCCCCCCAAAAGAAGGCACAACTGCTGGAACGACTCCGGATAAAGGGACCATTGCCCTGCATCCAGGGCCTGTCGACTGAGGCAAACCGCCTACCAATTGTGTTGCTTCCCCGTGGAAAGGGAACAGCGGATAGAGCCGGAACAAGGCGCTCTGTCGAACGAAGAAACATCACTTCCAAGGCAGCAAGGACACTTTTGGTGCCCCAATGGTGAATGACACAAGCCACGGCTTAGTCAATTGTAAGTGCACCGGATAGCTGCAGGTGCATGATCCAGTGAACTAGGCAAAGGTGGATCGCTCTCAGCCCCAGGACAATAAGCAGTAACCTGGATCCTCCAGGGACCATACTCCCGAAGCAGAAAACCTGCCGAGGACTCCTCCTCACCCAGGACAAGCTTGCATCCGTGGGGAGGAAGGATTCCAGAGCATGACTCCCCGGGCAACTGGCCAAGCCGGATCCGCAAGTCCAGAGAGTTTGGATTCCTGTCGCCTTCGAGGAGGATTGCCTCCTGGGGGATCCCCAAGAGGGATTGAGCGAAAGGGACTGTCTTGAAAAACAACACCATCAGTCCCAGAACTCGCATGCAGGTCCAAAGGGAAGACCATGTGCAGAACAGCAACAGTCAACCGCAGTCTAAAGTGCCAAGAGTTTTGACCCAGGAGGGAGAAACACCCTGACCGAGGACGAGTCCAAAGTCAACTCAAAGTCTAGTCTCATGGAAGGGACCAGGGATGATTTCTGAAGGTTCAGAACCCACCTGAACTCCACCAGAGTTCTCACGGTGACAACCAACTTAGTTGTAAGCACCGTAGTGGACTCCAAACGGAGAAGCAGAGCGGCCAGGAAACCAGGGCCGATATGCTCCGCTGCCGCAACAGTGCCAGGACTGGAGCCAACACCGTCGTGAAAACCCTAGCAGCATAAGCGAGACCAAAGGGTAACACCACAAACCAGAGATCCTTCCCCACAGCAAAAAACGGAGATCCGTAGCTGTCCAAAACATAACGGGACGTGAAGGTAGGCAGCTTGACGTCTAGGGAGGCCAGGAAGTCCCCTGATGTAGAGAAGCCACCACCGTGCGAACCAATACCAACTTGCATTTGTGATCTGCACGAAACCATCAAAGGACCAGTAGGTCCAGCTTGTTAAACTAGAACCTGAACTGCCCCACAGAGCGCCTGTAAGTGATCCGGAGACAGCCGTACATTGGAAGGGAAAAACCTTACCGGAAATAAACGGATCGAAACTCGATCATGCAACTGGACCGCATGACCTCCTGAACCCAGTCAGCCTGGGATCCAGGCCAGCCACAGGTCCTCGACCGGCAAGGACCTCCCCCCACCACCTAGATGGGTGAGGAAGCACCTTCAGGCCGAGTAGGCCTAGTCCACAGGTCTGGAAAAAGCCAAACCCATGTACGCCAGACCAGGGTCATTTGGAACCCACGCCAAAGTCTGGAAGGACTTTGCCACATCGACTGTCCCCATGGGATGAAGAAACTGTTTGTGAGCCAAAAGGGAGGAACCCCGACTGCAACGAAGGCCCTCACCCTTGACAGCCTGTGTCATCCAGGGCATCGTTAAACAGCAGATCCATTAAGACCTTCTTAGAAGTTTGATCCGCAGACCAACACTCCGGTCAAGTAGACTATGGTCAACCACCGCCGAAAACGACAAGGTGACTATACAAGGGAGCCTCCACCAGCGCGGCATCGCAAACAAAATGCAGCCCCTGCGCCAGCTGGTCCAACAGTTCCCCCAGGGCAAGAGGGACATGCACCAAGCCAAGTCGCAGTGTTGGGACTCCGCCCGCCCATCAGGCAGAGTCTGCGTAGCAAGGGCAAACAAACACTGTTCCCAGTGCAGCTACGCCAGGGAGCACAGAGCACAGCCCGCGCCATCCTATCCCCCAAGTCCTTAAAGGACGGGGACGGTAGTCCCATTCAGCTAGAGACCGTATGTCCACCAAAGGCGGAAACAGTCCTCTGTACCAGAGACTCCCCCAAAAGGGGCAACGGCTAACGCCCACTTAGACACCCCCAGGGGAACGTCTCAGACGGTCTCCTCCTACATGCGCAGCCAGCAACATGAGCAGCTCCGGGTGGCATGTGAGTGCAAGATGCCACCTGCCATGTGAGTGCCAGATGCCACCTAGGCACAGGCGCGGCTGCGATCACCAAATATATCCGAGGAGACAGGGCGCGAGGTAACAGACCCGGCAGGGAGGCCCAGACTCAGAGACATCAGATGAGGCAGGGGTAGGTGGAGAAAAGTTTTAGCGCACCTACCACCACCCCCCGGGCCCAAATGCATCCTGAACTGCTGAAAAGGCATCGGACAGTGGAGATTCGGAAGGCCCTGCTCACTCTGTTAGGGGTTCAGGTGGGAAAAATGGCCTGCTGGGTCCATATTGAACCTGAGGAACCCACCAGCAAATTAAAAAAAAATAAAAAAAAATAAATGACTTTTTTTTTTTTTTAAACGGCCCCACAGAGCTCCCCAGAGGTCAGGCATGCGCTAACGGACCCCCACAGAGAGGGAGAGACCACCCTCAAGACTCACTGTTCTTCAGGCACTTCCACCGGCCTTCCCAGCAAAATGGCCGAAAACGGGTGTACCGAGATGGCCACCTCCATAAAAGAAGACAGAGGCTACAACAAAATGGCGGTAATCGGGACCCACAGGGGGACCCCCAAACGCACATCCACTTCAGAAGAACCCCAGCAAGGCCCCCCCGCACAATCATTGAGAACCGCAGACAGCGCACTCCCCTGGCTCCCCATGCGGCCTGCACACTAGGCCCCAGGCTCAGGTAGGCCCAAACAGTCCCCCACGTGGGGGGGCAGGAGAGGAGAGGGGTCACAATAGGACAGAGGGAAACCCAGGAGTGCGAGGGTCCGACCGTCCCAGGGAGAGGGCCCACGTCCACCCCAAAATCCGCGCGGACATTTACTCACCATACCGGGAACACAGGCGGGCGCCATCTCTTGACAGGACCCCAAGAAACCGGAGAAGGGGGGCTGTCGGCCAAATTGGAACGCTGCGACATCAGCCTAGACCCTGTCGTGTGCGTCCTGGCGAGACGTTTAACTTGCTGGGCCAGTCCCCGTCCAGTGGGACTATGACGCGGCCGACCCAGCGCGGAGCTAAGGCCTGCACGCGCTCGCTGGCCAGACTGGGGTGACCACTGGATATGAGGGTCCAGTCTGTCGCCCAGCCCGGCATAATTGCTTGAAGATCTCACAGGAAAAAAGTTCCGGAGAAAAAAAGGCTAGCTAAAAAAAAAAAAAAATCTACATAAAAAAATACTTTTATGCCAGGACCAGAGATCCCAGCAAGGAACTAGGTCCTTACTCCTTACTAGGCAGAAAAAAAACTGACATTCTATGCAGGAAGAGAGAGGGTGTACCCTCTGGGACTGCCCATAGGCCTAGCCAGAACTTTTTCCTGCCTAGTGTCCTACTCCTGTAGGGGGCAGTATAACCCTACTGATATGAATCAGAGAGAACTGCGTCCGTCAATGTACGATAGAGAAATGCATGCATTTGAAAACGGCAAAATAGACTCGCATGGCAGAAATATGTAGGCTGCCACTGCAGGCCTAGTTCTAAACATGCAATTTCCTAGCTTCATCAAGTTTCAATAAGTCTGAGCCGCAAACCCAGAGCCAACCTAGAGTACAAGAAGAGTCATATGTACTGAATTCCTTATAAACATACTTTGTCCTAAGTCAGTGACTCAAAGCATCACCATGGTATTAAAGCAAAAAGAATACTTGCACGTCTTACTGCCGATCTTTGCACTCTTAAAGAGCTAAGCTGGCTGAAGAATCTTCAGCATCCAACACTTCCAGGAATATCAGATTTGCAGCCCCCTCTATATGCTGTGGTTACATCCACTGGCCTCTATGTTGATACTGTGTCATGCTGGGAAAAAAGGGGCAGCACAGCAAACCAGAGTGTGCAGAGGGGAACAAGGCATCCAACAATTTTAGAATGTCAGATGCCATTTTTTTTTTTGGCAAAGATGGTTTTACAAGAGAAAAAAAAAATTGGACAAAATCTAAAATTCTGGGCCTCGCTGAATTTCTGGTACAATAATTTTTATTGAGAATCAAAACCAATACAATGCAAGAAGCACCCATGCAGGGGGCCTTGTGCAGTCATAAATGCAAATAGCTGACACCTGAAAATAATAAAAAAAAAAAAAAAAAGCGGGTGCATGCATGGCAATATAACAAACCAATACGACAATTTAACAATTTGGCCACACAATGCAGGTCGTCAGCCTAAACAACTGGCTGGAGACCCAGGCATAAAGGAGACCCAGGCACACGTGTGTGGATGGGGAAAATATATTTTTTTTCCAAACTCGCTGGTTGAAAGAAAGGAAAGAAAAAAAGGACTAATTCATTGGCTGCTTTAGCAGGAATCCTTCTTGGTTTAAAACAAGATCAGTTTAAGCAACTATCCACTTTAAGAAGAGGTTAAAAATTGTACACTACAGGCTTAAACTAATGACAAGGGTGCTTTAATAGAATTTCTCCTTTGCAGTGTGTGTGTGTATATATATATATATATATATATATATATATATATATATATATATAAATAAAGAGAGAGAGAATTACACACACTATATTACCAAAAGTATTGTGATGCATGCCTTTACACGTACATAAACTTTAATTGCATCCCAGTCTTAGTCCGTAAGGTTCAATAGGTTGGCCCATCCTTTGCAGGTATAGCAGTATAAACAATGTTTGACCAGGTATAGCAGTATAAACAATGTTTGACCATTCTTCCAGAAGTGCATTTGTGAGGTCAGGCACTGATTTTGGAGAGAAGACCTGGCTCGCAGTCTGCGCTCCAATTCATCCCAAACTCGCCTATCTATGTCTTTATGGACCTTGCTTTGTGCACTGGTTCAATAATTTGGTGGAGAGGGGCTTATGGTGTGGGGCTGTTTTTCAGGGGTTGGGCTTGGACCTTTAGTTCTAGTGAAAGGAACTCTGAAAAGGTGTCAGCACACCATAACATTTTAGACCATTTCATGCTCCCAACTTTGTGGGACAGTTTGGGGATGGCCCTTACAGTTCAATGACTGCACACCAGTGCACAAAGCAAGGTCCATAAAGACATGGATAAGTGAGTTTGGGGTGGAGGAACTTGACTGGCCTGCACAGAGTCCTGCCCTCAACCCTAAAGAACACCTTCGGGATGAATTAGAGAGCAGACTGCAAGCCAGGCCTTCTTTAAAACATCAGTGCCTGACCTCACGAATGCGCTTCTGGAAGAATGGTCAAACATTCCCACAGACACTCCCCTAAACCTTGTGGGCAACTCAATATTGAACCCTACAGACTAAGACTGGGATGCCATTAAAATTGATGTATGTGTAAAGGCAGGCGCCCCAATCAATACTTTTGGTAATATAGTATATTATATATATATATATACACACACACACACACATATATACATATACACACACGTACGAACATGCATATACACATACAATATCAACAAGAGCCATTTAACCAGTCCATGCCAGTCTGCCTTTTTAAACATGTGAAAGCGATTCCATATGAACAACAACTAGGAAGAAGCAAAAGGGGGCACAGGCTGACAAGTCTGAGCAGCATTCATTCCAAGTTTTTTTTTTTTTTTAATGCCATCAAACAAGCATTAGTCAACACCCTATTCTGAAATTGCTAGCAGCTTGGATGTAATGTGATCCTCTGGCTTTACTAGTGAGATTCAGACCTGCAACGCAACTGGAGAATCAACAATTGGAAACAGGTATTTATCTAACAGTTCCCCCTTCAATGGACTGACAGTTCAGGATGTTGAGAGAGTAATTCACTTTCTCTTTAGTTCCTTAAAGGATATCTCAACCACAGAACATAAAATGTACTATATTGCAGCTTACCATTCCATAGTGGCGGCTGCATTACTTATAATTTGGTTAACTAAGTTAATTTGTAGCAAGTACAAAAAAATCTGTTTTTTGGCAACTTGTTCTTGTAACTTCCTGTGCACTGAACTACAATCTTATCAGCATTTCCAGCAATCTTCTCTGAACTACAAAGCAATGCTTCTCTGTTTATTGGCGATGAGGAAAGGGGAGGGCATTGTAGTCCACAGCAGATAAACAGCCTTGAGTGACAATGCTGCTAGTCCTTAGATACTGTAAAACAAGTTGCCCTAAGACAGAAAACACCAATACATTCAGTGCATCTAAAAAAAAGAAATTAATTACATTTTTGTGGGGTTTAGATATCCTTTAAAGAAACAAATTTCTAGCTCTGCCCATGAGTGTACTTTATTGCATCTGAAAAATGCATTAAGAAAACAGCCTGTCATTGTTATAATGGGGTAGAATTTTAAGTTTTTGGGACAATCTCCAGAGCCTCCTGGTGATATAATTAGCCAGGACAGGATTCAGTAGATGACAACATAAAAAACAATGTTTTTGAAGAACGGATACTTTAAAATCATTTATACACAATTCTTACCTTTTCCATAAATCAAAAAATTTGCCGTCAATAAAACAGCATTTTTGTACCCACTGTAAAATAAAGAAAATAAAGAGAAACACAGAAAGCCATGTACTGTCGAATTATACTGTAGCCTGCACTGGATGGAACACTGGCAGAATAAAAAATAAAATCTGTAGATTAGCAGAGTATAACCCCTTCCAATCCCAGCATAACTCCTCCTACTTCCAGCATGTCTCAGTTCATAGCAAGCATCGGCAGAATATCATCATAACTCAGGGTGTGGACCTGTGTCCCCTTAATGGACTCCCAAAAAATGATTTCACAGTGAGTACAAAAATCCTTTTTTTGTTTCTCATCCATTGAGTGTTCATATACTGTTGGGATGTCCAAATGCAGTTAAGCGGAGGGGTGGTCAACATCAAACAGGGCCAACAAACAAAAACTAAACTGTGTGCAGCTCAAGAACTGCCTAAGGCTCCATGTACACGGGACGTTGTTAAAAGTCCCTTTGAATGCTGGAATTTTTAGGACGTTTGAAACGTCCGTTTGGTCGCGTTTGTACCCGCGTTTAGCAGCGTTTGCGGGCGTTTGCGTTTAGAAGCGTTCCTAGAGGTCAAAAAAATTATTCCCCTTTAAAATGGAAAAACGCGAACGCTAAACGCGGGTCATCGCGTTCGGACGCGTTCAGACGCGTTTGAAACGCCGGGAAACACACGGTCGAACGCAAATAATTGCGTTCTAAAAACAGTCCCTGAACGCAACTGCCTGCAAATGACTGTAAACGACCTGGTGTACATGGACAGATAAGATAAAATGTAGATGGGTTCAGGGGCTTCTGAAAAAAACGCCCAACTGCTCCTAAACGGCCATTTCCAGCGTCCCGTGTACATGGAGCCTTAAAGACGTAGAAAGGAGAAAGGTACACCTCTCCGAAAACTGGGATTGGAAATGTATGATAGACTCACCCGGGCAAGAGGCTAGCCTGCAGTCCCCTCCAAAAGCCTCTGTCCCGGGTGAGTCTATCACACAAGCAATGTCCCTGGAAAAATTTAGGGGTGGAAGCGGAGGTCATTCATCACAGCAAGACCGTTCCCCTCTGTGTCTATAAAATAAAAAATGCAACCATGCGATGCTGATACAAACACATTAAAGGTATAAGGCAAGGTACCCACAAAATCCAAGCAGCTGGTAGGCGCTGGGGGTTGGATGGCAGGAAGTGACAATGTTCCTGTTGATGGGCAGGAGAGCAGACTGAAGATTGAAGGTCCACGTGGAAAGCAGTAACAGCACTGGGGAGATGCTTCCTTGATACTGACTAGTGAGAGAGTGTAGAGCACTCAGCAGATGAAATCAGTGCTTAGTCCCTCAATGTTAACCCCCCTAATGCAGTCGGAAGTCATGAAAATGAAAAGGTTCCCAGTGTTATAAAGAATGAGGTAGTTCCTGCTGCTCAGCTTGATCAGCCTACTCACTGGGTGAGTCTTCAGAGCCTAGGGTAGTGCAGAGGCAGATCAGGGTCTGGCAAGCATCTGTGTGGAATTTCAGTGCCTGAAGGTCACCTCCAGGTTACTCCTGCAATGTACAGTCAAGCGGCGTCCAGGTACCGCACGCTAAAAGAAAGGTCTATCCGCATAGCGGCTATAGCGGAGACAAGCTCAACCAGTAAGGAACCTTGATTGAAGGAACAATTGAAGACTACAAAAAAAAAACACGTTCCCCAATAAAGAGGACAAAGTCATCCAACCACCTGAAGCATGCTGGGAATAGGAGGGGTTATCCTGAACTGAATATAGAAAAGAAGGACACTGAAACGCTTAAATATATTGAAAATATTAGAAACCTAAAAATACTAAACCATAAAATAATGCATAACACTCTGCACATGCAGATAACCCATCCTCCAACCCATAAAATGAACAAGGTTCAAAAACGTATCCCTGCTTTGGATATTGCCTTCCATACCAGGTGGTACCAAGGGGAGGAGAAGTGCAAGCAATATATGAAAACTCAAGCACAGTAGTGTGGCAGTGCACCCACTTCATTATAGCAGGGTCCCAGCTTAGGAGCCAACAGAATAAATGATATATTTGCAAGCCATCAGTGATAGTAATTACAGAGCCATGCAGTAAAAGCTGAAGAAAACCAAAATTGATAAGCCCCAAATAAAAAGTCTCTGTTTTCCATAATATGAATAATTGAGATGGGGCAATAATTCCAAACAGTTCTGTGTGTAATGATGGTAGATAAGTGGATGTGTCTACAACCACATAGCGATTATCTTTTCAATTGGTTTTTATGAGGTTTCAATACAAGTTACAAGTTTGTTCAGTTTATATATTGTACAATTTGTATACTTCATCTTACAATTTTTCGTTTACATATGGAACATTAAGGTGGAGATCTAGCTTAGACAAGTGAAACATGCTTCCATCTCGTTAATCATTTGCACCACGGCAGAGGGGGTATATATGGATAGCTCGTAATTAAAAAAAACAAGGGAACAAAAGAGAAACTAAACACAAACAATAACATAACCACATAGCTTATCATTGGTGGCATGCATTTATACTGTTGGATCCTTGTTGGAGACCCTGCTATTATGCAACAAGCTTAAAGCTACACTATTGTGCTTTAATTTTCATATACTGATCTATTGCTTGGAGTGTGGGTTGTCCATGTGTGTGCAGTGTTCTACCTTTATTTTAGCATTCAGTTATTTTCCAATACTTTCAATTTAAGCTCTCCAGTAGCTTCAGGGGTATCTCGTGTTTTTTCTTTTCTATATTAATTAGTATCCCACCTTGATTATAGGTCCGGCACAAGTAGTGTATGTTAGGCCATTCGAGCAATGCTTTACTTTACTCTCTTTGTTCAATTATCTTGACTTGGCCTACAGATTTTTTTTTTTGCTTCCCACAATGCAATACTCCTGTACACGGCAATATAATCCAATAGTACATGACTTTGGGGTTTAATGGAGGAGAAAAAAATGATTTTATAGGATTTTACATACTCCTGTAGACCAATAAAGGCAGTACGTGGGGAGTAATGCAATATGAATTTAGGGTAGCCAGAACATATAATGTAGGTTTGAACCTAGTGAAGTTTTGAAGAATCACATCCTCACAATAACGATGTAATCTTTCTAGCTGCATTTTGCAGTAGTAGAACTTGACTCGGGCTAGCATATAAAAATGACTAAATGAAAGTGTTAAAAATAAATACTGAAAAAGTGTATTAGTTAATGACAGTTTTTGCAGATACCTAAATCTGTCTCATGAAAATCATGAAAAAAACGAGCCTGAAAATGCAACTCATTTGCTCAGTAAATGTGTATGCTTAGCTTCAAAATTAAAAAGAATATAGGATGAACAACCTTCAATGCCAGCAAATATAGCAAAATTTATTTAATTGGAGGGATAATCCATGTCTGAAAAACTATTGAAATATAGCCCACCTCACATAAGGGGTTCGTTGCTGCCAAACTTGTCCTTATTTGATGGCTGAAGACAAAAAAAACTGCATTCAAAAAATATTCACTGGATTACGTCTTCTTCACACACACTGTAGTAACAGTGAGATGCGACTAAACCCATCTTCAACCATTGTTGTTTAGACAATGCCATGTTACTTCATATCAGGTGGAGAGAAAAAAAAATAAAAAATTAGCTGTGTCTTTCAGATCAATATGAATTTGTAGATCTTTATAAAAATTCTAAAGAATATATGCTTGATAATTTAAAAGAAAGGCAAGATGCAGCATTTCAGCAGCAAAGTGCTTAAAAAAAAAATCCAGAACCATAGAGAAAACATGGTGAGACTTCAGAGGAAGTATGGTGTGGTTGTTCTTGGTGGGATCACTCGTTCTGAATCTGGAACAGCACGAAATAGTTTTGGCTCTCGAGTGTTTACATCCTTGAAAACCATTATGGAGGCAATGTTGCCACAGCGGTAACAGTAGTTCGGTGCTGACCAGACTGTCACAAGCTTTTCATCAAACATGAATTTGTATCCCTCGTGTACTAGTTGGTGCGCGCGACAAATCAGCTTCAAGTTGTTTATGTGGACAAACTGCAGAATAGTAAAAACAAAAGTGTTAAATCTTTCAAAGCAAAATAAAACATGCATTTCACATACACAAATTAACCACTTCTGGACCGGAAAGTTTTATCCCCTTAACCACTTGTCGACCGCCTGCCGGCTTTTTACTGCGGCAGGGCGGCTTGGCTGCATCCAGTCACGTAGTACTATGTGACTGGAGTGCATGTGATTCCGGCGGCGGGGTGTGTTTAGACACAGCGGGAGGCGGGCCGCCTTCCTCCCAATCATCGGAAAAACGGAGAGAAGACCCCCCACACACACACAGTAAGCACATTAGGCATACATTTAACCCCTTTGATCACCCCCAGTATTAACCCCTTCCCTGTCAGTGTCATTATTACAGTAACAGTGCATATTTTTAGCACTGATTACTGTAGGAATGTCACTGGTCCCCCAAAAGTGTCAAAAATGTCAGTCAGGGTTCCGATCTGTCCGCCGCAATGTTGCAGTACCCAGGAAAAAAAAAAAAATTAATAAATCGCAGATCACCGCCAATACTAGAAAAAAAAAAAAAAACACCAACACCAACAAAAAAACAATTAAAATGACAAATCTTTCCCGTATTCAAAAATGGAAGGATTGGGAAGACAAGGATTTCGGGCACACTATGTCTATAAAATCAATTTTTATTTTAAATTCAATTAAAATCAAAGAAATCATACATACATACAATGTGTTGGATAAGAAAAAGGACCTATAAAGGGTCCATAGGATAATGCATACACGGTTCACAATAGATGAAATCACAATTTTCATACAGAGTAATACATAGAATATGTTGACAGTTTAAACAATCAAAACATTTGCTTCTGAAGCAAAGCGAAACATGTTGAGCGAAATACTAAACTTATTATAATGAACATCTGAACACGACATCAGTTGACTCGGTTGGCCGGCACCTCGTGCTTTCGGGTATCCGTCAGCAGGAATCTCCTGATGTGAAATATAATGTTTTGATTGTTTAAACTGTCAACATATTCTATGTATTACTCTGTATGAAAATTGTGATTTCATCTATTGTGAACCGTGTATGCATTATTCTATGGACTCTTTATAGGTCCTTTTTCTTTTCCAACACATGTATGTATGTATGTATGATTTCTTTGATTTTAATTGAATTTAAAATAAAAATTGATTTTATAGACATAGTGTGCCCGAAATCCTTGTCTTCCCAATCCTTCCATTTTTGAATACGGGAAAGATTTGTCATTTTAATTGTTTTTTTGTTGGTGTTGGTTTTTTTTTTTTTTTTCTAGTATTGGCGGTGATCTGCGATTTATTAATTTTTTTTTATAAATAGGGCCTGGTCAGGAAGGGGGCAAATCCTTCCGGGGCTGAAGTGGTTAATGACCAGGCCATTTTTTTGCGATACGGCACTGCGTTACTTTAACTGACAATAGTGCGGTCGTGTGAGGCTCAAAACAAATTTGTTATTTTTTCTCCACAAATAGAGCTTTCTTTTGGTGGTATTTTATCACCTCTACGGTTTTTTTTTTTTTTCTTGTGCTATAAACAAAAAAGCGACAATTTTGAAAAAAAAAAATATTTACTTTCTGCTATAAAACACAGCCAATAATTTTTTTTTTAAAAAAAATCCAATTTTTTATCAGTTTAGGCCAATAAGTATTTTGCTACATATTTTAAATGAAAAAAGATCCCAATAGGCGTATATTGATTAGTTTGCGCAAACATAGTGTCTACAAACAATTAAATATATATATATTTTTTTTTTTTACTAGTAATGGTGGTGATGCATGGTGAGTATTTTGCAGCTCTCATTTATTTTGGAAAATAAAGAAAAAAAAGGAAAATGCATTCTTTTTTCTTTTATCAATTTTCAAAACTTTGTGACAAACAGTTAGATCTGCAAAACACTCAACATGCCTCTCAGCAAATAGCTTAGGGTGTCTACTTTATGAAAAGGGAATTTTCATGGCCTCTGAAACTGATAGGTACTGAGGAGTGAAATGAATTTATGCCCTTAGAAAAATGGCAGGGATTGGTTTTTCGGGGTCCTGTACGCGGCTAGACTGCCAAGAAGTCTCACATGTGGTATCACTGTACTCAGAAGAAGCAGCAGAATGTATTTTGGGGTGTAATTTCACATATAGCCATGGCATGTGTGAGCAATATATCATTTAGTGACAACTTTGTGTAAAAAAACAAAAACAAATTGTCATTTTCCCCAACACTTATATAAAATATTCCATGGACTCAACATGCCTCTCAGCAAATAGCACTAAACCCCCGCCCCCCCCCCCCCCCCCCAAATGACCCCTTTCCGGAAAGTAGACACCCTAAGCTATCTTGGCATTTCATGGCCCTGGAAAATGTGATAGGCAGTGAGGAGTGAAATCAACAATTTACACCCTTAGAAAGCCTGAAGGCACCGATTGGTTTTCGGGGTCCTGTACGCGGCTAGACTGCCAAAAAGTCTCACACATGGGGTATCCCCATACTCAGAAGCAGCAGAATGTATTTTGGGGTGTAATTACACATTTAACCCTGGCATGTGTGAGCAATATATCATTTCAATGACTGAAAACTGACTAAAAAACTGAATTTTTGTAAAATCTTACCGTAAAATTCCTTTCTCTGAGTCCTCCGACAGTCGCCGCCCCTTCATAATCTTCACCAATGGGTAATTGACCTTTGCTCCATAGGAGTAGCTAGGCAACAAGATTTGTTAATATCAAAGCTTTTAGCATATCACACCCCTAGGGGGCGGTTCCCTCAGTCAATACCTCCCTGCTTCCAGCATTCTCAACTCAGTTTTGGTAGCATAGCAGTAGAGTACATAAACAAACCCCAAAAGAGGGGCGGGGGCGGCGACTGTCGGAGGACTCAGAGAAAGGAATTTTACGGTAAGATTTTACAAAAATTCAGTTTTCTCTTACGTCCTCCGACAGTCGCCGCCCCTTCATAATCTTCACCAATGGGACGTCCCAGAGCAGTGTAGACATGAGGGGTGGGAAAAAAACGCAGCCGCGCATAAAGCAACGCAGTACCCACATCAGAGAAAGGAACCTTACCAAGGTAAGAGAACCAGCCTGGCAACAGGAAAACGTGCTCAACAGGAGCAACAACCCAGGAAGAACAAGTAACCCAAGGGTAAAAACACCCCAACAGCCAAGGGCCCAAACAAGGGACCCTAAGGCACTGCCGCACTAAGAACTTTACGGCCAAAGGAAGCATCTGCCGATGCCTGAACATCCACTTTGTAAAATTTGGAGAAGGTGTGAACGGACGACCAAGTCGCCGCCTTACACACCTGGGCCACAGAAGCCTGATGACGAAAGGCCCAAGACGTACTCAGAGATCTGATAGAGTGCGCCTTCACAGGGAAAGGAGGAACCTTCCCCCTCAAAGCATAGGCTTGCACAATCGTCTGTCTGATCCATTTGGCGATGGTAGCAGCCGACGCCGCCATGCCCTTCCGAGGTCCCTCTGGAAGAACGAATAGGGAATTCGACTTGTGAAAGGGCTTAGTCGATGACAGGTAAACCCTGATCGCCCAAACATCCAAGGCATGCAAAGCCACCTCCTTCGGATGCTTAGGCTTCGCGCAAGCAAAGGCAAGACAATGTCCTCATTCAGGTGAAACTCTTGAGATCCTTTTCGGAAGAAAAGATGGATTAGGTCGCAAGACCACCTTATCCTTGTGAATCACCAGGTAGGGAGAGCTGCAGGACAAAGCCGCCATCTCCGACACCCTGCCAGCCGAAGTGATCGCCACCAAAAAGGCAACCTTCTTAAGACAACAGAGACAACGAGATCTCCCTGATCTTTTCAAAAGGGAGCCTGTTGTAACACGGACAGAACCAAGTTCAAGTCCCACGGAGGCAAAGGTTCCCTCCTAGGAGGGGCCAAATGTCGCACCCCTTGAACAAAGGTGCTAACCAATGAATTAGATGCCACAGGGCGTTGAAAAAAAAGGCCAGCGCAGAAATCTGACCCTTAATTGTGGCCAGCGCCAAACGCTGGTCCACTCCAGTTTGGAGGAAAGCCAACACTCTCGACACCGAGTATGAGCGAGGGGAATACCCCCTGGACTCACACCAGGCAAAGTATGCTTTCCAAGTACAGTAGTAAATTTTTCCCGAAGAGGCTTTTCTAGCCTTGATCAAAGTGGGAATGACCTCAGGGGAGAGACCCCTATCCTTCAGGACCTGGCTTTCAACAGCCAGGCCGTTAAAGCCAGCGACTGTAAAGCAGGATGGAATATCGGCCCTTGAGACAGAAGGTCTTCCCGAAACGGCAGGCGCCACGGTGCGTCGACTGCCAGATTTACGAGGTCTGCGAGGCCTTCAAGAAGTATAAATCAGAGGGCACAGTATCGGCTTTCGAGCAATACAAGGAGGCAAATAAGAAAAGTAAACAAGAAATCAAGATGGCTAAAATCAACTTTGAGAGACAAATAGCAGAGGATAGTAAAAAAAAAAAAAACAAAGAAATTCTTTAAATATATCAACAGCAAAAAAACTAAGGCAGAGCATATTGCACACATAATTAACAATGATGGGAGGATGGTTACAGAGGACACTGAAAAAGCAACCGTGCTGAATGCTTTTTTCTTGTCAGTCTTTACACAGGAAAAGGAGGGGTACACTGACCATGACTGTATGGTTAGTAGTAATAAACAGGACTTGCCACCATGGCTAACAGAGGGGGAAATCAGGGAAAGGCTGGATAAACTTAACACAAACAAATCACCAGGACCGGATGGCATACATCCGAGAGTACTCAAGGAACTCAGTAAAGTTATATCGAGACCACTGTTCCTGATCTTTGCTGACAGTATTAGGACAGGAGATGTACCAGGGGATTGGAAGAAAGCTAACGTGATTCCAATATTCAAAAAGGGCCAGAGGCATATCCCGGGAAATTATAGGCCTGTCAGTTTGACATCAGTAGTATGTAAACTTCTGGAGGGGATGATAAGGGACTATATCGTAGAGTTTGCTAAGGACAACAACATCATCAGCAGTAATCAGCACGGGTTTACAAATGGGCGTTCTTGTCAAACCAATCTCCTAACATTCTACGAGGAAGTGAGCTGTGAGCTAGATAGGGGGAGACCAGTGGATGTGGTGTACTTGGATTTCGCTAAGGCGTTTGATACAGTTCCCCACAAGCGCTTAATTTATAAAATAAGGTCTGCAGGTATCGATAGCAGGGTTTGCTCTTGGATACGGAACTGGCTAAAAAGGCGTGTCCAAAGGGTAGTAATAAACAGCGCATACTCAGACTGGTCTGAGGTGGTAAGCGGGGTCCCCCAAGGCTCAGTCTTGGGACCAACCTTGTTCAATTTATTCATAAACAACATTGAGGTCGGGATCAGTAGTTCGATATCAGTTTTTGCAGATGACACACAAAATTGGGCAGGGCAATAACTTCACAACATGAAGCAGATATCCTACAGAATGACCTGGACAAAATAACAGAGTGGGCAACGACATGGCAAATGAGGTTTAACATGGAGAAGTGTAAGGTTTTGCACTTGGGGGCTAAAAACATAAAAACACAATACACGTTAGGAGGGGAGCCCTTGGGGGAATCAAAAATGGAGAAGGATCTGGGAGTCTTGGTTGATGATAGATTAGGAAACAGCATGCAATGTCAAGCGGCAGCTTCCAAAGCCAACAGAATATTAGCATGCATAAAGAAAGGGATGCATTCCAGAGATAAGACTATAATCCTTCCACTTTATAAAACTCTGGTCCGACCGCATCTGGAGTATTCCGTCCAGTTCTGGTCGCCAGTCCTCAGGAGGGATGTGTTGGAGCTGGAGAGAGTCCAGAGAAGGGCAACTAAACTAATTAGGGGATTGGAGGACCTTGACTATGAAGAGCGTCTACAATCGCTCGATTTATTCTCCCTGGAGAAGAGACGTCTGAGGGGGGACATGATAGCAATTTATAAATATCTTAATGGGGATCCCAGCTTAGAAAAAAAGCTGTTCATTCGAAGGGATTGCATGAGGACTCGAGGGCATACAATGCGATTAGAGGAGAAGCGTTTTAACCTCAGGCAACGCGGGGGGTTCTTTACTGTTAGGGCAACAAGATTGTGGAATTCTCTACCACAAGAGGTGGTTTCTGCGGGTAGTATGGTGGCTTTCAAAAGACTCTTAGACTTACATCTCAAGGATCAGAACATTCAGGGGTATGTGAGATGATTACAGCCACACACACCTACACAGGTTGAACTAGATGGACTATTGTCTTTATTCAACCTCACCTACTATGTAACTATATATGCGTACCAAGACTGGCAAGGCCAGTCCGGTGCCACCAGAATCACCGCGTGCGGTTCCGAGGCCAATCTGCGAAGCAGCCTGGACAGCAGCTGAATCGGTGGAAAGGCATACATCAGACGATACTGATGCCAGGGCGCCACTAACGCGTCTGAGGCGTCTGCCTGAGGATCGCGCGTTCTTGCCACGAACCTTTCCACCTTGTTGTTCAGACGAGACGCGAACAGGTCCACATCCGGAAGACCCCACTTCGCGCACAACTTCTGGAAGACATCCGGGTGAAGGGACCATTCTCCCTGGTCCAGGGTCTGGCGACTCAGATAGTCCGCCTGCCAGTTCTCCACCCCCGGAATGTGCACAGCCGTTATCGCTGGGACGTGCGTCTCGGCCCACGACAGAATGCAGTTTACTTCCCGAGCAGCACGGGCACTCCTGGTGCCCCCTTGATGGTTGATGTAGGCCACCGCTGTGGCATTGTCCGTCTGAACCCGAACCGGACGGCCCTGAAGCCGTTCCGACCAATGCAGAAGGCAAAGTTTTATCGCTCGCAATTCCAGAATGTTGATCGGAAGGGAGGATTCCTCCTCCGACCAAGTTCCCTGGGCGGACAGAACGCCCAGAACACCACCCCAGCCCGACAGGCTGGCATCCGTGGTGATCACCGTCCACGAAAAAGGACGAAAGGACTTGCCCCCCGACACCGCCGGGGATTGGAGCCACCACAAAAGACCCCTTCGGGTGTGGCGGCTCAACGAAAGCTGCCGATCCAGAGATTGCGGACGCCAGTCCCACTTGGCCAAGATCTCCGCCTGAAGACCCCGCGTGTGAAACTGGGCGAAGGGAATCGCCTCGAAAGCCGAGACCATTAGACCTAGACATCTCATACATGTCCGGAGGGATGAGCACTGGGTGTCCGAGGGACCTGACCTCGTCCTGAAGTGTCCGGAGCTTGTCTTCCGGCAGGAAGACCTTCGCTTGAGCAGAGTCCAGGATCATCCCCAGGTAGGGAAGACGAACCGACGGACACAACGTTTATTTTGGAAAATTTATCGTCCAACCAAACTCCTGCAGAGTCTGCATCGTGGTGGACAGGTCGTTCACCAGGCCCCGACTGGTCGCAGACCGAAGCAAGATATCGTCCAGATATCCCAAGACAGACGCCCTGGGCTCTCAATAAAGCCAGGACCGGCGCAAGCACCTTGGTGAAAACCCGCGGAGCCGAAGTGAGGCCGAAGGGCAATGCCACGAATTGGTAATGATCCTCCGCAATGGCGAATCGAAGGTACCTCTGGTGACCCTCGAAAATGGGGATGTGAAGGTACGCATCCTTCAGATCGATGGAGGCCATGAATTCCCCCTGACTCAGGGCAGCCACCACTGAGCGCAGGGATTCCATGCGGAACTTGCGAACCCGCACAAAGCGGTTCAGAGCTTTCAAGTCCAGAATCGGACGTACCTTGCCCTCCTTTCTGGGCACAGTGAACAGATTGGAGTAGAACCCCCGAAATCTGTCCCGATGAGGCACCGGAACCACCACTCCCTGGGCCCGCAGGTCCCGCACCGCCAGGTGCAGATCCTGCAAACGCTCCGGAGACAGCTGAAGATTTGAGGGAAAAAATCTGCTCGCCGGCCGAGAGAGAAACTCGATCTTGTATCCAGATCGAACGATTTCCTGAACCCACCTGTCCCGAATGCGGGCCAGCCAGGGTTGAAGAAAACCGAGCAAACGTCCCCCCACCCCAGAACCGGGTGAGGGCGCCCCTTCAGGCCGAATTGGTATGGGCAGCGGACCCGGACTGGCTGGACTTCTGCTTACCAGCCCACGGCTTCTTCTGGGAGCCTTGGCCCTTGAAGGGCTTGCCCTTGTATTGCGACCGAAAGGCACGAAAGGACCCCTGAGAGGGCCTAAACGAGGTATTCTTCTTACCGCAAACAAACTTATTCTTGTGAGTTTGGTGTAAGAGAGTGCTCTTACCCCCGGAAATTCCCTTTATCAGAGTATCCAAAGACTCGCCAAAAAGGCGAGATCCCGCGTAGGGAAGATTAGCTAGAGTCTTGCGAGAGGACCAACATTTCAGCCATATCAGGCGACGGTTCAACACCGCTACACTTGAGAGACGTGCAGCCAAAGGGACTAAATCCAAGTCCGCATCGCACAAATACATGACACCCTGATGAATTTGATCTACCATAGCCAATGTTGTCGGCGGAGCAGAGTCAGCCACCAGGGTGCGCCTGAGCATATGCGTCCAATCCGCAATAGCTTGGGCTGCCATAATGGAAGCAAAAATAGGCTTCAGCATAGAACCAGCAACCGTATAAGTATGACGGGCCAGAGACTCCAATCTCCTGTCCGTAGGGTCCCGGAACACCGGGGTATCCTCAGCAGGAGTCGCAGTAGATTTATTCAAAACTGCCACTGCGTGATCCACCTGAGGCGGCACACACCAACGCTCATCAGTGGTGTGTGTAAATGGATAACGCAGCTTGAACTTACTTGGCACAGTAAAGGGCTTCTTTAAATTGCGCCATTGCTCATCAACCGCGCGCTGAAATTCCGCAGGGCAGGGAAAAACCTGCGCTGATTTGCGTTTCCTTTTCGTCCCATAAGAGGACATCAAAGCAGGAGGACATGGTTCATCCTGCAAATGCAGTGTTTCCTTGATAGAAGTAATCAACTCATCCACGAGTGCAAGCTCTTCAGGCGAGCCAGGGGGAGAAGTATCAACTCCTTCTACCTCAGCCTCCCCCTCAGACCCCACAAGGTCCAGAGATGAACGAGACCCTGAGAAGGGCACTCCAGCCATAGCAGCCCCATCGCCCTCTGAATCAGAGGAGATAGATAACCTGGGCCGTTTTGCGGATCGATCAGCCATTAGCATCTGCACCTGAGAAGCCAAGTTCGCTACAACAGCAGCCAGATCAGCCCCCTCGGGGGATGCAGCAGCCCCTTGGCCCCCCACCAGGGTGGGAGGAAACTTGCAATCCTGAGAATCCATGCCCCAGTATCAACTGAAATAAAGGACTGCCCCTTTAAGACCGCGGCGAGCGCAGCCCACCGCACACTACTGTATGTACCGACCCCCGCAGGAATAAGGAGCACTGAGCAAGGAAATACCGGATAAGGAAGGTAAAAACCTGGAAAGAGCACACAGCTGCTGCCACCGATCGCTGTTCCAGTGAAAAAGGAAGTGATGCAATGACTGACCGCCCTATATAGCCTATGAAGGCTTCACAAACATGGCCGCTCGGCTGAGGGAATCCAGGCAATAAGAAAATGGCGCCGACATGTGCTTGCAGGAGCGATCGCCGCCAAAATGGCGGCGTTTGGCGCCAAAACACCGCGCTGTACCACACAGGGCCGGTCACCACAGTTTGCCGAGAAAAATGGCGGGCCGCATCAGCGGTCGCCGCACAGCATGTCTGAGCCCAGTCTGCCCCATACATCTCACACCGCAGAGCGGGAAAGCCCCCCCCCCCGCAGCCCACAGAAAGGCTATCACAGGAATCTGACAGGGAGCTCAGCACTTACACAGACATGCGGGTCACACAGTCACAGACTGACACCCAAACAGACAGGTCCCCACATAGAAATTTACTTACCATTCCGGATGGCGTGGGGAGCCTTCTCTAGCGACCAAACCGCTGTGCTGAGGACAGGGAGTGTCGCAGCCAGGACGCAGTGGACTGCGGTGCGAAACCGCAAATGGCGTCCGGTGAGGTAGCCACCTCACAGGCAGCATCCCTGCAGCGAACAGGGATGGGTCGTTCAATGTGCCAGGAAAACCTGAGCTGAACGCTCGATGGCAGGCTGGGGAAACCCCTGGCTCTCTGCCCTGGGATCCAGGGTGGCCAGTCCGAGACCCAGCTCCGCATGATCATCTTCATCAGAAGAAAACTAAACTAATGCTGAGAAAAAAAACAGCTAAGTAAAAGAAATAGAAAAATACTTGAAATAAAATCAAAAAGAGGATAGAAGGCTGAGACTGAAAGCCCCAGCACAGGAACAGCCAGCTACTCCTAAGCTAGGCAATTGAAAACTGAGTTGAGAATGCTGGAAGCAGGGAGGTATTGACTGAGGGGACCGCCCCCTAGGGGTGTGATATGCTAAAAGCTTTGATATTAACAAATCTTGTTGCCTAGCTACTCCTACGGAGCAAAGGTCAATTACCCATTGGTGAAGATTATGAAGGGGCGGCGACTGTCGGAGGACGTAAGAGAAAATTTTTTTTATTTTTTTTTTTTTTTTACTAACACCTGTGACAAAATAATTAAATATCCAATGGGCTCAACTTGCCTCTCAGGGAATTCCTTGGGATGTCTACTTTCCAAAGAGGGGTAATTTGGGGGATGGGGGTCAGGGTTCTACTGCCCTGCCATTTTAGCACTTCAGAAATGAGATAGACAGTCAGAAAGTAAAAGCTGTGTAAATTCCAGTATATACTCCTTAGTTTGTTGGCGCTATAACTTTTGCACAAACCAATAAAAATACACTGAGTTTTTTTTTTGTCAAAGACATAGTCAAATTACATTTAGGCCAAAATGTATGACAAATCTTGAGTGAATTGGATACTTTTTTTTTTTTAAAAAAATAGAAAATTTAATTTTTCCTAAAGTTTTTTGCTCTTTTTCGGTTCATAATTGCAAAAAATAAAAATCTCAGAGGTGATCAAATACCACCAAAAGAAACCTCTATTTGTGGGGAAAAAATGACAAATTTTGTTTGGATACAGCATTGCATTACTGCGCAATAGTTAAAGTCGCGCAGTGCCAGATTGCAAAAAATGCCCTGGTCATTAAGGGGGCAAATCCTTCTGGTCAAGAAGTGGTTAGGATGCTCAACTACAAAGATCGAGATGTAATCCTTTTCGAAGGCCAGAGCTATAGGGGATACGTTGGTGACTGGCAACTCTAGGATCTCATTGTTTCCTGACTTCTCAGCTGAAGTCCAAAAACAAAAGGGCACAGTTTTCAGAAGTGAAAAAACGTCTCCGATCCCTGAATCTACAATATGCCATGCTGTATCCTGCCCGCCTACGGGTGGGTGCTAAAGATGAAGCTCACTTTTTTTTATAAACTTTTCCTTGTGTCCCAATGGCTAGACAGAGAGGAACGCTCACTTCGTGTTCGTGAGGATGCTGTGCAACGCGGGCAAATTACCTGAAGCAATTCTATTTGAAGTCCCCAGTTACCTACAGTAATGCCTTATTCACCCCCGTTCTTTTTCCAAGGTGGATCTATGCCAGTACATTACTGGCACGTGTTCAGTGGCTTGTTCCAATTTCATTTTTGTTGATTTTCCTGATTTCTACAAATAAGCACCATGCCTACTGCTGCAACCCCCTGGATATCGGTCCCAAGTGGGCATTTTCGTGACCTAAAACTTGGATTGTGGACCCGGTTGGTCCATATAGTTTTTTTTCTGTTCTGACAATGGAAGGTAATAGTTTAACGTTTTCTGAGGACCCCTGTGGACTGGGGAGTCTCTCTGCTATCAAATATGTGACTCAATATGGTATCATACTCACAGTTTAATCTTTTTCTTGCAGTCTTGTATGGGCTGTTTTGTACCTGGGAGCCTCAGTATTGCCTGGATTAACCTGCATAACATATTTCTTACAGCTCTAAAATGTCTAAAGTGCATGGGATTGTTAGTTGAAATGTGAGGGGATTGGGTGGTGGAGTGAAGAAGCTTGCGGTGTTACATACGGTTAAACGTTTGAGCAGAAATGGGTCTCTTGTAAACTTAATACTGATGCACCCAGACCAAACTACTCCCATTTTTCACAAGAATGTTCAGCCACCAATTTCACTCTACTTACTCACGGGGGGTGAGCACCCTGGTATGTCAAAATGTACCCTTTTCTTGTACAATATCAGTTTCTGACCCATATGGTCGTTATATTTTTTTTTATTATGTAACCTGGATGGATTGGAGTGCGTACTAGTCAATATATACATCCCTCCTCCCTTCTCTGCTGAACTGCTTAACATTCTAGCAACCTTTTTGGCCCATCAACCAAACGTCCCAGCCTACATCATGGGGGACTTTAATAACTTTTTGGATGACACCCATGATAAATTCTCGGCCTTGTCTCAAGATTTGGGATCAACAAGGCGTCAAGACTCTTTGCTGGCCTTCTGGCGGAGTTGGGTTTGAGGGATGCTTAGCGCAGGGCTTGACAAATTTGCTTGGAATCTAGGAGCCAGCTAAAAAAGTTAGGAGCCAGCTTTTTTTTTTTTTTTTTTTACAACAAGGCTTTATTTTCAATGACAAAAATTACCGATCCTAAATTTACACATAAAGACGACTAGAACCAAACATCATAGGCATTTACCTTGTGTAGATAATGAATATATTCTGATGTGACACACCAGGTGTTTAATGTAATGTCATTTTTTTTTTTTTTCACTTGTGAATGAATATGCCTTGTATTTTTGCATGTGATGGGCAGCGGCTTACTAGGGAAGGACAGTGCAGCAAGATGGGGGCGCGGCAAGGTGGGGTGATAGGAGATCCAATGACCAAGAGTAACATATGCCACTGTAGGCCACTTTAACACAGCCACCTCCGCTCAGAAGAATCCGCTCAGCAGATCTCTCTGCTGATCCCTGCTGAGCAGGCGGATCCTGCCCACTCTATGCAGACACAGCCCATTCTCCTCTATGGGGCAATCGGATGGAAACGGACCGTCTGACCGTTTCCATCCGATGCCATCCAATCCAATTCACCGGACGGATGGAAAATAGAACCACCATCCGTCTGTTTTTAGCGAACAGAATCTGATGGCGGCGGGTTGCCACTCCATAGAGGAGACTGAATGGTCTGATCAGGTCCGCATGAAAAACTGACAGGTGGACCTGATCAGACAGACAGTGTGAAAGGGGCCTTCGGCTGTGTGACTGTGGCATGGCAGGGAGATGAGGAAAATTTATTTTTTTAAAAATAACGTAAAAAAAAAAAAACAAAAAAAAAAAAACCACTCCCTTTCCACTTGCCTTTTAAGCAAAGGGCGCCGGATGAAGCCTGCAAAAACTTCCATCTCTTCTCCGCTTGGAAAGGAGATGGGCGGGCATTGAGAACAGGCAGGGGAAACATTGTGGTTAGTGAATGCTTGTCATACTCCCAGCCACCACACACAAGAGGGCGCCAGTTCCCCATTGGAAGCGTCTCACTCAAGAAGGCCGAAAAGCCGTGGCCTCAATTATCGGACGGCGCTGTAGTCCGCACACTCGCGGGGGGCGCAAAGGGACAGAACACCTCCTGCAGTGCACCCCAGGTCGCTAATTCTAGTCACCACTGCGACCTGGCGCCCGGGGTTTGTCGAGCCCTGGCTTAGCGTACGCACAATCCACAGTCCAGGGTCTTCTCCTGTTACTCAGCCTCGCATGGAAGCCTCTCTAGGATTGATCTTGGTCTTTGCAAAGAGGAGATGTCCCCCTTGATCTTTTTGTCTCAATATGAGGCGAGGACCATTTCCGATCACTCCCCTCTCTGTACTCGGGTGTTTTGAAACGGACATATTGGAAAACGAATCCCTTCTGGCTGGCATTATTCCCAGACCTAGACCCTATACCAAATTTGTTATCCACTTTTATCCAGGTGAACAGGGGTACTGCACCCTGAAGATGGTTTGGGATGCATTAAAGGCTTTCCTAAGGGGGCAATTAAAAAAAAAAAAAAAACACAACATCTACTCCCTTAAGACCAAGATCTAGGAGCAGTTGGCGATGCGAGAGGTCGCAAAAACTGAAGCCGCATATGTGGATCTCCCATGCTCTATCAGAAGACATGGGTAGAAGCCCAGCAACATGCTTAACAGGTGGTTTTCGGCCTTGGTCAACACCAACGTTTTTTTTTGCTAGGGCTGAAACAATGAATCGATTAATCGACAACTAATCGATTATGAAAATAGTCATCAACTATTTTCATAATCGATTAGTTGGTTAGCCGATTAGTTGACATGCATACAGAATGCATTATGTGTTTACATACAGTGCAGCACACAAACAGCTCAGCACACCCTTCATACATGTCAGCATACATAGTGCATCACACCTACAGCTCAGTACACCCTCCATACATGTCAGTATTCACAGTGCAGTGCACGTACAGCTCAGTACACCCTCCATTAGAGATGGGCTCGGGCGTGTTCGGGATGCCACCTGCCCGATCCCGCCAGAAAGCCGACACTGCACGTTGCTAATCACAGGCAGTGAGACGTTTCCCGATCTGTGCAGCTGCAGATTGGGATTGGTCTCACTGCCTGTCTCAGTATCGGCAGGATCCTGAACAGGCCCGAGCCCATTCCTACCCTCCATACATGTCAGTATAGACAGTGCAGCACACATACAGCTCAGTACACCCTCCATACATGTCCGTAAGCTTGTGAATGTGTGAGGAGCAATGCCTCATGGGACATGTAGTCCCATACCTTGCTATAGGGGAACTCTATATTATACTTTGCAGCTTGCTATAGGGGCACTCTGAAGGCAAGAGGAGCAGAAGAGGAAGTACGAGTACTGATCATTTTTCTCAAGTACTCCCCGATATCAATTACAGATACCCATTATTATTGCCGTGACTTTTTTTCTTTTAGACTAATCAAAAATGATTACCATTTCTTTACAATAATGAAGAACAGTTCTTATGTGGCTTTGAAATTGCGCTACTTTAGCGTGATTTCAAAGCCGCAGAGGAGTGCAATTTGGACCTCTAAATTCTTTGCAGCTTGCGACTTCATTTAACAGAACTCAATGCAAGTCAATGAAATCCCAAAAAAGGTATAGTTTTATTATCAGAACATTTGCACGAGTGCAAATGCTTAGTATCGGCACCAATACTGGTATCGGTGCAAGACTAGTATGTGTGTGTATCTATCTGTTAAGGTGAGGGACCAAAATATCTAATCTACTCTATAGCTACAAAATTCTGAAAGGGTTCCTCTGCACACTACTACACCCTTTTCCCTAAACCATGCAATGAAAAACAGGGATATTTAGTTCACATACCAGAATTTGTAATGTTAATATGTGGTCACACCCCTTTAGCACCCGATAGTTTAAATAAATGTACAAGCTATTGGGATTTGAGCAAGGTATGTCTTTTTTCTGTTGTAACACAGGTCAGTGAGCAGACCTGAACCTGATAGCTCCCCCTCACCTAGTGTCTCTATGCCCGAGGTTGGCATGATGTCCACTGTAGTATTTGCAGTGCAAGGACAGTGTAGGGCTGACCAAAAGAGGGAGTACTTTGACGCAGTTGGTCAGCTTAAACATGTATTGCAATATATGTGAACTAACAATCCCTGTTTTTCATTGCATAGTTTGCTGGAAAGGGTGTAAACCCGTGTGCAGAGGGTCCATCCAAAATTTGTATTGTTAACCACTTCCATACAGAGCAGTTACACCCCCTTCCTGCCCAGACCAATTTTCAGCTTTCGGAGCTCTCACACTTTGAATGATAATTACCAAGTCATACAACGCTGTACCCACATTTTTTATCATTTTTTTCACACAAATAGAGCTTTTTGGCGGTATTTAATCACCACTGGGTTTTTTATTTTTTTGCGATATAAGTGAAAAAAGCGAAAATTTTGAAAAAAACACACATTTGGTTTTAGTTTCTATTATAAAATTTTGCAAATAAGTAATTTTTTTTCCCATAAATTTGGGCCAAAATTTATACTTCTACATATCTTTGGTAAAAATAACCCAAATTAGTGGTTATTATTTAGTCAGGACAGTACAAATACCCCCCAAATTACCTCTTTTTTGGAAAGTAGACATTCCAGGGTATTTAGTAAGAGGCATGGTGAGTTTTTTTGAAGTTGTAATATTTTCCCACAATTCTTGGGAAAATGAAGAAATAATTTTTTTTTTTATTTTACACAAAATTGTCATAACAACAAGTTATTTCTCACACACAGTATATGCACACTTGCAATTACACCCCAAAAATACATTCTGCTACTCCTCCCGAGTATGGTGATACCACATGTGTAAGACTTTTACACAGCCTGACCACATACAGAGGCCCAACATGCAGGGAGCACAGTCAGGTGTTCTAGGAGCATAAATACACATAATTTCCTAACAACCTATCACACTTTTGAAGGCCCTGGAGCACCAGTAGAATTACCTACAAAATGACCCCATTTTGGAAAGCATACACCCCAACATATATTCTATGAGGCATAATGAGTCTTTTGAACATATTTTTTTCCCCACACGTTTTTTGGAAAATGTGGAAAGAAAATGAAAACGTATTTTTTTTTTTTTACACAAAGTTGTCAATTTATAAGATATTTCTAACACATAGCATGTACATAGCAAAAATGACACCCCAAAATACATTCTACTACTCCTCCTGAGTATGGCAATACCACATATGTGGGACTTTGTCACAGCATAGCCACATACAGAGGCATAAATCATTCATATAATTTCATTACAACCTATCACACTTTTGAAGGCCCTGGAACCCCAGGACAATTGAAACCCCCATAAAATGACCCCATTTTGGAAAGCAAACACCCCAACACATAATCTAGGAGGGATGGGTTGGAGACAGGTACTGGGGCACTCTGATGGGCTGGAGACAGGTACTCGGGCACTCCGATGACATCAGAGTACTCGGGTACCTGCCATCAGAGTACCTGTCATCAGAGTACCCGAGTACCCGTCATCAGAGTACCCGAGTACCTGTCACCAGCCCATCAAAGTACCCGAGTACCTGTCACCAGCCCATCAAAGTACCCGAGTACCTGTCACCAACCCATCAGAGTACCCGAGTACCTGTCATCAGAGTACCTAATGGGCTGGTGACAGGTACTTGGGTACTCTGATAGGCTGGTGACAGGTACTTTGATGGGCTAGTGACAGGTCCTCTTTATTGGGGGGGGGGGGGGGGGGCGCAATCAATGTGTTTTGGGGTGCACTGTATTCGGCAACTAGCTTTTACCACAATCTCCTCCTCACACAGGATCAGTGTGTGAGGAGGAGAACACGGTGACAGCTAGTTACCATGTTCTATGACATTCTGTAAGCTCCAACGAGCAGGGCCCTCTGATTCCTTTTGTTCCAAATTGTATTGCAACTGTAATGTCTGCCTTCATTTTGTTAAGCGCTGCGCAAACTGTTGGCGCTATATAAATCCTGTATAATAATAAAATTCTGTGACCGGCTGTGATTGGACACAGCCGGTCACGTGGTAAAAAGCCAATTTCATTGGCTCTTTACCTAGATCAGGGGATGGGCTCTATCCGAGGGACGAGCCTCGTCCTCGATCGCCGCGCTGCACGCCCCCGGGGGCGCGCATTGCAGAGAGAAAGAGCGGCTCGTGCTGGAGCCGCTCATTCGATCGGCTGTGATTGACACAGCCGATCACGTGGTAAACAGCCAATTTTCATTGGCTGTTTACCTTGATAGGGATGGGCTATGTCCGAGGAACGATCCTCATCCCTGATCGGCGCGCGCAGTAGCGGCGAGACCGGGCCGCCGATCAACAAAAGCTTCCTGCTGCCGTCATTTTACAATGACGCAGTATGGAAGTGGTTAATATGTGGTCATACCCCTTTAGCACCTAATGTTTTAAATAAATGTACAAGCTATTGGGATTTGAGCACAGGTATATCTTTTCTTATATTGCTGGTTATTTGTATTTACCACTGCATAGAGATATTCAAGAATAAAATTTTTTTTTTTTTAAAAAAAAACTTTACTTAACTAAATTATACGCCACACTTTTGTGTTTATTTTATCCGATTAATCGAAACAATTATCAGACAACTAATCGATTATGAAAAGAATCGTTAGTTGCAGCCCTACTTTTTGCATCAAAAATTCTTTGAGGAAGGGGAGAATACAGGACATATGTTAGCAAAATCCAACAGAGGTTCGTCCTCCATTGTAGCAATCGCTGACATAGCAGGTCAAGTGGTGCACACTCATTCAGAAATACTCTTGATCTTTCGGGATTTTCATATTGATGTCTATTCCTCAAAGGTCCCACCCACACCTGAAGCCATTCAATCCTTCTTGATAGAGAGTGGCATACCACTACTCTCCCCATCTGATAGAGACATGCTGAATGCCCCATTGACTAGTGACGAACTGCTTGAAGCACTTTCTCTCTCTCTCCATCCGGCAAGTCTCCGGGTGCAGACAGGCTGCCGGCGGAGGTGTACAAGAAATATGATGAAACCCTCCTTCCACAACTAAACTCTATTTTCAGAGGCCTTGGAATTGGGATGCCTTCCACAGACTATGAATGAGGCAGTTATTCTCTTGCCTAAACCAGGAAGAGACTGCCCATAACCATACCCCTACAGACCTATTTCACTGTTAACAACCGACGACAAACTATTGGCTAGAACTCTGGCTACACATCTAGTGAAGGTGATTTCCAAGATCATCCATAGAGATCAGTCTGGATTCATCCCCGCTAGATGATGAATATAACAACACGACCGTTTCTGAACCTTCAAATATCTGTAGACAACCCGGGAAATCTAGCAATCTTATCCTTAGACACAGCAAAGGCCTTTGATAGTGTGGAGTGGGCATATTTATGGGAGGTGTTGCGGCATTTTGGCGTGGGCCAGCGCTTTGTCACCTGGGTTCAGTTACTCTACTCCGCCCCAACAGCTAGGTTGAGTATCAATGGGGACTTGGCTGATCCTTTCCCCCTCCGCTGGTACACAAGACAGAGGTGTCCATTGTCACCCCTGCTATTCGCACTTGCCCTTGAACCTTTGGCAGCGATGGTTAGATCCTCTTCGGCTATTACGGGTTTCATTATGGGTGGTAGGGAAGACAAAATATCGCTTTATGCCGATGACAAGCTGCTGTACCTGTACAAATGCTTCCCTTGTTGGTGTCATGTCTATCATCACTCACTTTGGTTCCTTTTTGGATTCTAAATTAACTGGGACAAATCGGCCATTCTCTCCTTAGATGATCTCCTGGCCCCCCTCCCAGATTGTGCTAAATTCCTCAAACAGGTTACATCTTTCAAGTATTTGGGGGTCATGGTTGCCCCTGATCCCACTGGGAATTTGGAACTAAACTTGCTACCTTTATTTAAGCAACTTCAGACCAAATGTAAATCCTGGTGCAAACTGCCACTTTCAGTTTAGGGCAGAGTAAATCTGATTGAAATGGTGTGGGCTCCGCAATTGCTGTATATCCTTCATAACTCTCAATGGATACCCCGACGGTGGTTTGCACGCATAGTCTCTTTATTTAGATCTCTAATCTGGAAAAAGGTAGCCAGAATAAGTCTCTCTACTCTACAGTATAGCAAGGATCAGGGGGGACTGGCGGTGCCAAATCCAAGACTGTACTTTGTGGCATCCCCGCTCCAACACTTGGGGGGGCTCCAAGATGCTTCAGACCCAAGCCGGACAACTCTGCTTCCTGATGAGTCCCTCTATACGGCACTGTCAAGCCTGGAGGCCGGATTTCCTGTCTTTTGGGGTTCATAACCTACACTGCTTGATACAATTCTTAAGGTAAGAAACTAATGGGCCTAATGTTTTGTTGAGACAGGCCCATTTCTTTTGACATTGTAGTGGTCAATTAAGGACACTATATTATACTTATCAACCTGTATTTACTGGCCCTCATCTTTTTTCTTTAGGATTCCTAGTCATATACGAAGCCATTTGACTGCAAAATTTACCTTGGCTGCCTTTGAGCTTTAGATACCTTCAGAACCAGTGTAAGTGAGCTTTATTATTAGGATATTATGCTTATGACATACTCTTTGATAGATATTTGTTATACCAACCCCTGCTGTCGCCTCTAGGTATGCCCACATATCCACTGTTGGGAACTAAGGGGTCTCAGCCCATTACTCTGCCTTCCACCTGCCTCATTAGTACCTTGTATTTTATTTTGTAAGTACAGTCAACTCCATTGGCAATTGTGTATGATATAAAATTGAATATGATTATTTTCAAATTAAATTTTTAACCCTTAAGCTCCTGAAAAAGCAAGGAAGCGCAAAACATGTAGAGCGGAATGACCAACTGGACATCACCCCCTCACACAATAGCCACCCCCTGGTATCAGGAGACTGGGATTATTTGTATTATGACCCCCCATTGTGTATTATTTTAGGAGTCTACTCTTAGTGTTGAGGGTCTGCTGTTGTCTGTTAGTTATGAATTTCTATATGCTAAGGAATACTGTTGAAACCTAATCATATTTTAATCATGTTATGTATTCTCAATAAAACTTTTTGCATTTTAACGATTGTTTGATTAGTGTCGTTCCATTAAAGTCCATTTTCACTATATAAATTTCAAGTCCAGAATTAAGCTGCCTGTGGATGTTGCCAAGTCAGCAGGTGACCATACTGTCCAGACAAACTGGGTCTAAGGAGGTAGGTCAGTGCATAAAGCAGTACTTGACACAGAAAAGTTGCAGTTCAATCAAATGGAACACCTATTCTAAATGGTCTGGAACCTACACACAAGACTATACACAAAGAAATAAATCCTTGAATATGTAAGTGCTTAAAATCTTATCCCCTTCTAAACTCACCTTTTCTACAGACTTAAATACATTTAGCCAATAACAATTACATTGTATTTGTTTATTTTGGAGGAGAAGCAAAAATACAGTCCAGCTTCGCTCATACTTACCGACCACTCAAAAAATTACTTCCTGTGTCCCTTTATGAATGCTGGGAGGAAACAGATTAAAGCCCTATTATCTGCAAGCTATAGGCCAGTGGTCTCTAAACTATGACCCTTCCTTGCCTCTATCCGTCACTTGGGGCACAATTCCTACCACTGACACAAATGGTGAGGCACTATTCCGCCCACTGACACCAAGGATGGGACATTATTTCTCTAATACCAAACTTAGGGCACTGATGCCAGGACATTTTCTGCTCAAGCTGGCCACAGTCTTGCCCCTCTAAAGTCTGAAAAACAGTCAACGGGCCCTTAAATAGGTAAATCTGGCAGCTTAAATTATTTTTGCACTGCTATAGGACATGTATGGGGAATGAAACCATGCAGATGCAAACAAAGGCCTTTTAACACATTTCCTTATTTACATACATTTACAAAATCCCTCAAACTATAGGAGCAGCATATTTGAAAAATAAAACTAATGAATAGACATTTATTCCTAACTCCCATAAGCACACCATAAAGTGGAACTTTATTGACAAATATAAAATTGGGGAACCGGCAGGATTTTTAACGTGATAAAATAAGGATTTTTGTAAGATCTTACAGTAAAATCTTTTTCTCTGATGTCCATCCTCATCTTCATGAGCTGAGTGGGTTATGCGGCCACCTGCAGGAGTAGTCTAGGCAGTACGATAGTACAAAGCTTTTAACATGCCCACGGGGCTGTCCCTCCACCAGGCATAACCCCTACTGCCACAGCCCAGCACATCAGTTTAGTTGCAAGCAGTGAAGACAAAAGAACAATCCCCAGAGGGGCGGGTGCTGCGTCTGTCGATGGACATCAGAGAAAAAGATTTTACGGTAAGATCTTACAAAAATATTATTTTTCTTATAGTCAATCACCAGACGCAGCCTCATCTTCATGAGCTGAGTGGGACGTCCCAAAGCAGTATAGGCATGAGGGGTAGGAAAAAACATCCAGACAGTAACGTCAACTCCAAGAGGCTAAACCTAGCCAACCGGGCAATATGGAGCTCAACCAAACAGGAGCTCTCACCAAGGCAAAAAACACCTAAGAAAATAATAAAAAAAAAAAAACACTCTTAAAACAGCAGCCTGCAAAACCTTGTGGCCAAAAGAGGCATCCAAAGAAGCCAACAAATCCACCTTGTAAAATTTTGTAAAGGTGCGACAGACGACCAAGTCGCTGCCTTACAAACTTGTACAACAGAGGCCTGGTGGCAAAAAACCCAAGAGGCACTCAGCGCTCTAGTAGAATGCACCTTTACAGGGAAAGGAGGAACCTGACCCTTGATTGAATAAGCCTGAACAACCCTCTGCCTGATCCATCTCGAAATGGTAGCAGCGGACACAGCCAAACCTTTGCGATGACTGTCCAGAAGGACAAAGAGTCCGACTTCCTGAAGGACTCAGTAACCGTCAAAACCCTCATTGCCCGAAGCACATCCAGAGAATGCAAGGCAACTTCCTTGGGATGTTTAGGCTTAGGACATAAGGAAGGCAACACAATGTCTTCATTTAGGTGAAAATCTGACACCACCTTAGGAAGAAAAGACGGATTAGGTCAGAAGACCACTTTATCCCTGTGGACCACCAAATAAGGCGAACGACAGGACAGCGCCGCCAACCCAGAGACTCTGTGAGCAGAAGTAATAGCCACTAGGAAGGCAACCTTCTGTGACAAAGAAAGCAGAGAAATCTCCCTAATATTCTCAAAAGAGGCTTTTGAAAAACAGACAAAACCAGGTTGAGACCCCATGGAGTAACAAGGATCTCCTTGGAGGAGCCAGATGACGCATCCCCTGAATGAAAGTGTGAATCAGACTATGAGTAGCCAACGGACGTTGGAAGTAAATGGCCAAGGCAGACACCTGGCCCTTGATAGTGCCCCACGACAAGCGCAGCTGAACCCCTCTTTGTAAGGCCAAAACCCTAGCTACAGAGAACAAGGGAGGGTGCAGCTGCAGCGATTCACACCATGAAATGTCTAGATGTCGACTTCCTGGCCTTCAAAAGGGTAGGAATCACCGAATCAGAGAGCCCTCTATCCCTCAACACCTTGCTTTCAACAGCCAAGCCGTTAAAGCCAGAGACCGTAAAGCTGGATGAAAGAGCGGTCTTTGAGATGGTAGATGTTCCCACAGAGGAAGACGCCATGGAGGATCCACGACCATTTTTACCAGCTCTGCGTACCAGGACCGTCGAGGCCTGTCTGGTGCCACCAGAACGACCGGAATGCCTTCCATTGACACCCGGCGAAGAAACCGCGGCAGGAGAACGAGCAGAGGGAAGGCATAAATCAGGCGATACTCAGTCCAAGGGGCCACCAGAGCTTCTATTGCGTCAGCCAGAGGATTCCGAGACCTGGCCACAAACCTCTGAACTTGCCGCCTGTTGAGTAGAGATGCAAACCCATCCACCTCCGGAGTCCCCCACAGGAGATGAAACCCCTTCGGATAAAGGGACCATTCCCCATGATCCAACACCTGACTCAGGTAATCCACCAGCCAATTCTCCACAACGGGGATGTGGACCGTGGAGAGAGCCGGAACATTGTGTTCCGCCCACACTAGAATTTCAGCCACCTCCTTTGCTGCCAGGGCACTCCAGGTGCCCCCTTGATGATTGATGCAAGCCACAGATGTGGCATTGCCCGAACCGGAGAGTCGTGTAGCCGACTGTAGCTTAATCGCTCTCAACTCCAGAATATTGATCGGCAAGGAAGACGTCCAAGTCCCCTGGGCACAGCGCTTTCCCCGCACTCCACCCCAGCCTAACAGGCTGGCATCCATGGTGACCACCATCCAAAACACCAGCAGAAAGGACTTGCCCTGGCACAAGACAGCAGACTGGAGCCACAAAGAGCCAACTTTGTGAGATGGCTCAACCGAATCTTCAGGTCCAATGACCGAGGAACCCTGTTCCATTTTGTCAGAATCTCTCTCTGCAACTGTCTCCTGTGAGACTGAGCAAACGGGACAGTTTCGATGGTCGATACCATTAGACCCAGGGCACTCATGCAGGCCCACAAGGAGGACTGATCAGTCTCCATCAGCAAACGGACTGCTCCTTTGCAACTTCTGAAGCTTGTCCAAGGGAAGGAAAATCCTGGCCAGAACAGAGTCGAGGATTAGCCCCAGATAAGTGACCTGCACGGATGACGTCAGGGCAGTTTTATAAATTGATCCTCCACTCGAAATTCTTGAAGGGTCTGAATGGGGATAGAGACGTTGTCTAGCAGATCCGAATGGGAGACTGCTCGCACCAGGAGATCGTCCAGATATTCCACAATGGAGTAACCTCATTGACATAACAGGCCAGCACAGGGGCTAGGACCTTGGTAAAAACTCCAAAAGACCAAAAGGGTAATGCCACAGATTAAAAGTGCTCCTCTGCCACCGCAAAGCAAAGGAATCGCTGATGTCCCTCGAATATGGGGACGTGGAGATATGCATCTTTGAGATTGATGGAGGCCAGAAAATCCCTGATTCAATGTTGCCACCACTGACCGAACTGACTCAGTTCGAAAACTACTGCACCCGCACAAAGAGGTTCAGAGCCTTGAGGTCCAGGATTGGACGCACCTTGCCCTCCTTTCTGGGCACCGTGAACAGGTTTGAATAGAAACCTTGAGAGTGTTCCTGCGGAGGAACCGGCACAATCACCCCTTAAGCAAGGACATCTCGCACGGCCTCCCGCAGAACCTTCAAACGTTCGGGAGACAGGTGAAGATTTGACTGAAAGAACCTACCTGTTTCCTGGCCAGGACCAGAATTTGATCTTGTACCCGGAGCCAATCAGTTTGCAAACCCAATCGTCCTGAATGAAGAAAGTCCCGGTTTCCTGAAAGAAGCGCAGACATCCCTCCACCCCTGAGACGGGTGAGGGCGCCCCTTCATGCTGAAAAAGGACTTTCAGCAGCACCGGATTGACTGGCCTTGGGCTTGCCCCAATGCTTTTTTAGCTCCTCCAGAAGCTCTGAACGGCTTACCTTTTTCTTGCGCCCCAGAGGCACAGAAAAAATGCTTGTGAGCAGAAAAAAGGAGGGACCCCGCTTAGCACGGGGAGTCTTACCCTTGGCGGATTAAGGAAGAAGAGTACTCTTTCCGCCAGTCAGGCCCTTGATCAACTCATCCAATGAGTCGCCAAACAACTGCTCTCCCAAAAAGGGGAGATCAGCTAGGGCTTTCTTAGAAGCCTGGTCAGCCGGCCAACTTTTCAGCCAAACCATGCGCCTTAAAACAATGCCCATGGCTGAAACCCTGGCCACCAGTGGAGCCGCATCCAAAGACGCATCACACGAACACCAGAGCCTGGATCACCTGGGCCAACAGTTCCAGCTGTTCCGGAGGAACAGTCTCATGGTACAAAGACTCCAGCAAACCCCTAATCCCTTCTGTCACCGTCTGAGACTAACAGACACAAAAACCAGCTTCAAAATGGAACCCGCCAGCACATGAAGATGGCGGGGAAGGGATTCCACCCGCCTGTCCACTGGATCCGTAAAGACCGGGGAATCCTCCACAGGCACAAGGGTAGATCTGATTAATCTGGAAACAGGATGGTCCACCTTAGGCGGCACCGTCCAATGGTTGGAGACATTTTCAGCAAAAGGGTACCAGCGTTTAAAGCGTTTTGGCACCACTAACACGTGCTTAATGCGCCGCTATTGGTCATTCACAATATCGTGAAAAGTGTCAGGACAAGGGAAAGCCCTGTCAGTCTTTGGCGACTTCTGGGAGCAAAAAGCCACCTGCGTCCCTGCCGGCGTGGGCTCATCAGCCAATTTTAAAGTATCCCGTACTAAAACAATCAGGGGTTCCACTAAAGCGCGTTCCCGCACTGCAGCTGAAGAGGACAGGTCCTCTACACCATCTGACTGCGAGGACAGTGACCCTTCAGGTAGGGGAGCGTCCGGGGCGACCACATCAGTCTCTGATTTAGAGGACACCTCCATATATGGAGAAGGCAGCGGCCGTTTTCGGCTATCGACCTTTTTCATGACTAAATCAACTTCAGTCGCCGGGCTTTCCAGGGCTGCTGAAATCGCGGCCAGCGACTAATCTGGACTGTCCGAGAGTCGCGCAGAGTGGGTCTGAGGATGATTGCACAGTTCGGGACTCCATATTGCAAGTAGCAAAAAACGGAGTATTGCCGCTTTAAGAGCGCCCACCACCGATCGCAGCAGTCTGCAGAAACTTTAAACTAAACTGACAGCAGGCGTTGCAGAAATATGCCGCAGGGACCCCCCCAAGTACAGTACCGCCTCAGACAAACCGTCCTCCTGATTCTTCCAGCATCATGGAGAGAGACAGGAAGTGTCCTTGGCTAGCAGCAGGAAACAAAAAGCACAGGAAGTAATGTTGCCTGAGGAAGGTCACGCTGCTCAGCATTGCACAGGGGCTACACAGATGGATGCCCATACATTTCAATAGGAAGCTTCAGGGAAAATGGCTGCCCAATACAAGTCTATAGAGAAAAATTCACATTGCCCACACTTAAGATGGCGGCGCCCACAGCGAGCCATGCGGACAGGGAACAACACACATGAAGGCCTCAGGAACCACAACAAGGACCCGCAAGCCCAAGGTACCATGTCACACCCGAGGGACGGCCCCCCCCCAGGGCACCGGGCGCTCCAGACACACAGCCACCCCAGGGACAGGGAAGGGAGGGCAGGGTAGGACACACAGACAAGAGGGGCACACTTACTCACCATACCATGGACCGGGTGGTCTCCGCTCCGGGCAGACTGCCTCCCACCCAAAGTGGGGGTGCTGCCAGCCGAGGGGTACGCTGTGACTCAGGGCATTCCAGGTCGTCACGTCCCAGCAAGACATCCGCTCACAGGCTGGCCCCCATCCGGAAAAGGGGCACCGTCGTGGCTAGGCCTAGGTTGGGGCTATAACCTGCTCACGCTCGTAGGCTAGACTGGGGGGACCATAAGGATCTAGATTATCCAGTGCGAAGCCCCAGCCAGCATTGTTGCTTGTAGATCACCAGGAAAATTCTTCCCTGAGACTAGCTAGCAAGTGAGTAAAGAGAAATAAAAGAAAATATTCTGAAAAGAATAAAAAAAAAAAAAAAACCCGAGACCGGAGTCCCAGCAAGAAACCTAGGTCCTACTCCTTCTCTACACAGAAAAACTGATGTGCTGGGCTGTATGCCTGGAAGGACAGCCCCATGGGCGTGGATATGTTAAAAGCTTTGTACCAACATACTGCCTAGACTACTCCTGCAGGTGGCAGCATAACGCACTCAGCTCATGAAGATGAGGCTGCGTCTGTTGATGGACGATAGAAAAAGACATTTTATCTTATAAGACATCTCTTCTGCATTAATGTTTCTTACCTGCCTGTTTCTCCTTGTACACTGAGCTCAGTGTACAATTTGGCAGTGCCGATATGAATTAACTCCCGTGCTGCAAATTGACAGTGATTGGTACCCGGCTACAGCGCAGCTTTGGAGTAAAAGGCAAGTATATATCCATTTCAAACATCAATGGCGAAGCTCCTAGCATTTTTTTTTAACTAACCTCGTTGGTGACTTTAGCTCCAAACAGCCAACCTGCCCCTCGTGGACTGATTGCCCAAGTGTCTACATCTTCTGGGTCTGACCACACCAAATCACAGAAGGCTCCTTTGTGAGGGATTTCCTGGTTTCTCTCAATGGTCCGGATCTGATCCAGAGTCTTTATGTCTGGGGACAAGCCTCCATGAACACACAGAATTTGCTCATCTATCAACTGAAGACAAACAAACCATATAGAACATAATTATATAAATTGAATTGCGGTAAAGAATATAATCAGATAAGAACAAGGAGTCTAAGAACCTGCAAAATACTTACGGCTGCCACTGTCAGCATATCAAAAACTTTGGTACAATAACGCCATGCATTTGCATTTCCATATTTGGTTTGGCACTCATCTAGAAGAAAGGTAAATGTTAGTTTGGAGCAAAGATTTTATATTTTTAAAAAACAATCCGCAGGAAAACATTCCTATATCATACTGATTTGGTCACACTGATGCCCTGCAAGTACTGGCTGAAAATCTGACATCTGGCAAAATATCGTTTACACCTGTACCTTTAGGCTGAACTACAGAGAACTCAGCCAGTTTGTAAAGGGTTCTGGATTACTAGTAGGGATGCACCGAAATTTTCGTCCGAAAATGGGCCTATCCCATTTCGGCCGAAAATGGGTTAAAAATGCCGAAATTAATGGCCGCCGTGAGGAAGGAGGAGGGCGCAGCGCAGGTTTGAAAAGTCCCGCCTCTGGCCGGCCACCTCTCAATGATGTCCCTACTACTACGATGTGTATGAATGAACCGAACTGACCTGACACCGGATGGGCGAGCGGCCGCTAATAGCTATAACTATGTGAGCGCTTCACTTCACTTCCCTGTCAGCGGGATTATGTGTATGAATGAACTGACACACCGGGCAGGAGGGCGGGCGAGTGGCCACTAATAGCTATAACTAAGTGAGCGCTTCACTTCCCTGTCATGCGGGTATCTCCTCTGACAGAGAAGTGAAGCGCTCACATAGTTATAGCTATTAGCGGCCGCTCGCCCGCCCTGTGTGTCAGTTCATTCATGCACAGATCGTAGTAGTAGTGACATCACAGCCGGCCAGAGGCGCGTCTTTTGAAACTGGAAGGACATCGGAGGAGCAGAGTGAGTAGGAGATTTTGCATCCTTGGGATGGGGAGGGGTACGTCACTCGCCTGTCACTGACTTGCGAGCCTATCGCGGGCGGGGGCGCGCGCCCGCCGAGGCGCGCGCCCGCCGCGGCTCGTTCACAGGCAAGTCAGTGCGTGTGACCGGCGGACTCGATGTCCGCCAGTCACACTGCGATCGCTCCGGTGAAGGGAGAAAGACAGAGCAGCTTGTGTAAACAAGCTGCCTGTCAGTTCTCCCTGTGTAAAAGTGAAGATCTGTCCGTTCTACTATGTAGAACGGTGGATCTTTGCTTTTACACCAATAGGAATGTCCCTACACAGTTAGAATCACGCCCCTAGGACACACTTAACCCCTCCCTGTCAAATAAAGTTAACCCCTTCCCTGCCAGTGTCATTTTTGCAGTAACAGTGCATATGTATAGCACTGATTACTGCAGTAATGTCACTGGTAACCCCAAAAGTGTCAAAAATGTCAGTCAAGGGTCCGATCTGTCCGCCGCAATGTCACAGTACCGAAAAAAAAAATCGCAGATCGCCGCCATTACGCGTTAAAAAAAAAAAACACCAAAAATGACAAAAATCTTTCCCTTTGTTAGTAAACGCGATAACTTTTGCGCAAACCAATCAAAATACGCTTTTTGCGATTTTTTTTACCAAACATAGGTAGCATAAAACAAATTGGCCGAAAAATGTTAAAAAATTTTGATTTTTACTTTTTTTTTTGGGGAATTTCATATAAAAAAATGTGAAAAATATTATTTTTGCAAAATTTACGCTCTTTTTTTGTTTATAGCGCGTGATCAAAAAATCGCACAGGTGATCAAATACCACCAAAAGAAAGCTCTGTTTGTGGGAAAAAAAGGACGTCAAATTCGTTTAGGTACAGCGTCGCACGACCGCGCAATTGTCCGTTAAAGTTACGCAGTAAAAAAATCGCAAAAAAACCCCTGGTCCTTTAGCAGCCAAATCCTCCGGGGCTTAAGTGGTTAAAATTATTTGGGGGGAAAAAGTCATTTTTGGTTTCGGTTTTCGGCCAAGGGCATCCTGCATTTTCGGCCCAGAATTTTCATTTTGGTGCATCCCTAATTACTAGGGACCAAGTCCAATTTAAGTTTTTCCTGCCCACATGTTTACGTTTCTGTGAGAAGTTGGTTGGTTCTTTGGCAACGGGTCACAGTTTTTGCATTACTTTAAAAAAAAAACAAAGTTAGCATTTATGGATAGCGGCTTTCCCTTCTTTGCTTTGGAATATTTAAAAGCTAGATGTTTTTACTAGGTGCTGGAATACGGTACTCCGATGCTAAACCTTCTGGTCTTAGCGACAGCAGATGCAGCCGCTGTGCCCACACCTCCCCTTCTACTGCCAAACACAGAGCACTTTGTATTATCAGGGTTCGTACACATTTTTACCAATAAAATTTCATTAACTTTTCCATGATTTCAAGTAAATATTCATGACCTAATGTTTCATGAAATGTCTATGTATACATGTTAAAGAAGAAAATCCATGTTACACCCAGAATATTTTTACTAAAATAAATGACAAGCTTTGTAGTGTACAGTAGAATATGAAATATTTATTTAATTAACGCTTGCACAGTAACAAAGTTCCATGTAAATACTATATCAAACCCTGAGAACCGCTTAGAAATGGATTAACGTAATCCATGGGAGATATTTAACCTAAATCAAGTGGAAGCAACAATTCAGGGGTCTGAAAAAGGAGCGGTTCACGCATGCCCAGAAATCGGTTACCGCTCCCCCACGTCATCACGTTCGTGCGGCCCTCCAGCGAGGTATGCGCTTCACCACTGCCTCGATCTGACTGAGTCCTCTGATTGGTTCTCCCCTAGTGTCATCTCCCGGCTGCTGGCCAGCCTCAGGGACAGAAACACCGTGGACCCGGAAGGACGCTCAGCTATGAAGATAGACGCTTACCTCCATGCAAGTTTTTAATATGTGTTAATAAAATTATTTACATCTGCTACACTGAGTGGCACCTTTCTCTCTTTTCTGCATATTCGAATATACAGTGATTGCGAAACAAATTTCCATGACTTCCAAAACTTTGTGGGTTAAATTATTTTCCAAAACTTTTCCAGGCCTGGAAATTGCCATTTTAAAATTCCATGACTTTTCCAGGTTTTTCATGACCGTACAAACCCTGTATGGGGCCAATGTGTTCTGGCCTCGCTTTCTTACTGTTTATATACTTAAGGAATTTTTTGGGGTTCTTTTTACGATCTTCCGCTATATGTCTCATGTTCTATTTTAGCCGCCTTGATTTCCTCTTTACATTTCTTATTACACTCTTTGTAATGCTTGAATGTTGCCAATGACCCCTCAGTCTGGTATTTTTTGAAGGCCTTTTATTTAGCATTAATATGCATTTTTATGTTGGAGTTTAGCCACCCAGGGTTTAGTTTTGCCCTTTTAAATGTATTTCCCTTTGGAATGCACTGGTCAATCCCTTTGTTAAGTATGTTCTTGAAGCACTCCCATTTTTCCTCCGTGTTCTTTGTTCCCAGGGTTCTATCCCATTTGATATTTTCTAGCAGAGAGCGCAGTTTTGGGAAAATGGCTCTTTTGAAATTCAGCGTCCTTATATTACCCTTGTGTTTCCTATTACTGTAATTAATACTGAAACTAATTGACCTATGGTCACTGTTTCCTAAGTTGCCCCGTATTTCTATATCCGTGAGCAGGTCTGTATTGTTGGTAATCAGTAGGTCAAGTACCGCATTGTTTCTTGTCAGTGCATTCACCATCTGACCCATGAAATTGTCCTGCAAAACATTTAGGAACTGCCGAGCCTTGGCTGAATGCGCGGTTCCTTCTGCCCAGTCTATATCTGGATAAAGTCCCCTATTATAACGACATTTACCATCCTTGCTGCCAATCCTATCTGTAAAAGGAGGTCCGCCTCCCCATCCTCCCTCAGGTTGGGGGGGCCTATAGCATACGCCCAATAATACCTTCCCTTTGAAGTTCTACCCATAGGGATTCTGCCTCGTCCATAGCTCCATTATTAATATCATCCCTCATATTTACCTGTATACTGTTCTTAATATACAGACATACCCCTCCCCCTTTTTTACCTTCTCTATCTCTGCGATAAAGGGAATACCCCTTTATCGCAGAGATAAATATGGTCGCCAGAGATGAATAATGGTCGCCATCCAGTCATGAGAGCTGTCGAAGTCTCAGTTATTCCCACAAAATCTAAGACCTCCTCAAACATCAGCAGCTCCAGCTCTCCCATCTTGTTGGCCAGGCTTCTGGCATTGGTATACAAACCTCGTAATTTTTGCCGTTTACATATATCCCTCATTTGATGTTTTTTCGGCTGCTCTTGTGATTTTTCCCCATACCCACCCTGGGTTTAGGAGCTCTGAACACCCTACCGCTAATGTCCCCATTTGTGCCCTCTGAATCTTGCTTTCCACTGGCTAATTCTACATCTGTACACTCCCCCCATCATCTAGTTTAAAAGCCCCTTCTCACCCAGTACGGCTGCAAAGTTATCACTAAATGGCACTAAATGATATATTGCTCACACATGCCATGGGTATATGTGAAATGACACTCCAAAATACATTCTGCTGCTTCTCCTGAGTACAGGGATACCCCATGTGTTAAGACTTTTTTGCAGTCTAGCCGAGTACAGGCCCCCGAAAATCAATCACCACTGTCAGGCTTTCCAAGGGCGTAAATTGTTGATTTCACTCCTGACTACCTATCACAGTTTCAGAGGCCATGAAATGCCAAGACAGCACAACCCCCCCCCCCCCCCCCAAATGACCCCTTTTCGGAAAGTAGACACCCTAAGCCATTTGCAGAGATGCAATGTTGAGTGTTTTGCAGATCTCACTTTTTGTCACAAAGTTTTGGAAATTGAAAAAAAGAGGAAAAAAAAATGCATTTTCCTGATTTTTCTTCATTTTCCAAAAAAAAATGAGAGCTGCAAAATACTCACCATGCCTCTCAACAAATAGCTTGGAGTGTCTACTTTGCAAAATGGGGGTCATTTGGGGGGATTTTGCGCCATCTTGGCATTTCATGGCCTTCAAAAGTGAGATATGTAGTAAGGAGTGAAATCAACAATTTACACCTTTAGAAAGCCTGAAGGTGGGGATTGTGCTATCTTGAAATCTCAGGGCCTCTGAAACTGTGACAGGTAGTGCAGAGGTAAAATGAGCAATTTACGCCATTAGAAAACCTGAAAATGGGGATTGGTTTTCGGGGTCCCGTACACAGCTAGGCTCCCCAAAATTCTCACATGTGGTATCCCTGTACTCAGGAGAAGCAGCAGAATGTATTTTGGGGTGTCATTTCACATATACCCATGGCATGCGTGAGCAATATATCATTTAGTGACAACTTTGTGTAAAAAAAAAACAAATTGTCATTTTCCTGAAACCTAGGGCAAAATGTAAAATACTCCATGGACTCAATATGCCTCTCAGCAAATAGCTTTGGGTGTCTACTTTCCAAAAAAGGGGTCATTTGGGGGGTGTTTGAACAGTCCTGGCATTTTATGCTCAATCTTAGCCACACATCACCCACTCTTCTAACCACTTGAAGACCAAGCCTTTTCTGTGACTTTTTGTTTACATGAAAAAAATTATATATATATATATATATATATATATATATATATATATATATATATATATATATATATATATATATATATATATATATATATATATATATATATATATATATATATATATAGAACCCCAAACATTATATATTTTTTTAAAGCAGAGGCCCTGCAGAACAAAATGGTGGATGTTGCAATTTTTTTTGTCACACGGTATTTTCGCACATATTTTCCAAACGCAATTTTTGCATTAAAAAAAAAAAAACACTTTTTTTATATTTAATGCAGAAATACACTATATAATTCCTAATTGTTTGGTAAAATTTAAAATATGATCTTATGCCGAGTACATAGACACCAAACATGACATGCTTTAAAAATTACGCATGCCCGTGCAGCGTCAACAAACTACGTACAGTTTTAAAAGCCTTTAAGAGTCTTTACAGGTTACCACTTTGGACTTACAGAGGAGGTCTACTGCAAGAATTACTGCCCTCGACCTGGCGTTTGCGGCGATTAATCATTTTTATTGTTATCACAGTGAATTTAAATTCCCCCTATGATAGTACCTGTCACTACAGATTGTCTGTTTTTTTTTTTTTTTAATTGGGGTCTTTTAGACTCCAGATCTCTCCTCTGACCTTAACGCATCTGACCACACCAAAATTGGTGTGATAAAATGCTTTCCCCCAACTTCCCAATGGCGCTGTTTATTTCTGACGAAACAGAAGTCATGAATTACTCGTAGCTTCCGATATCTTAGGCCATAGAGATGATTGGAGCCATTCTCATCTCCAATCAGCTCTATGGTTAGGTAACAACCACCGACTGCACTCTTGGGTTAACCGGTGGGACAGGAGAGCCCGAGAAATACCGTGGAAGGCGGCGGAAGGGGGGGGGGTGGGAGTCCCCTCCCACTGCTTGTCAAAGCAGTCTAGCGGACAATTATCCGCTAGGATTGCTTTTACATGTAAGCTGGCTGTAAAAAACGATAACAAGATGATGCCTAAATCTGCAGGCATCATCCTGGTATAACCACTCAAAGTCCAGCAACGTACCAGTACATTGCTGGTCCTTGTTTGGCATATAGTGTAGGTTTTTTTTTTTTTTCGTGCAGCCTGTGGGCTGAACAAAAAAAAAAAAAAAAAAAAAAGAAGAAAACCTAACAGAAATCACCACAGGAATAGTGTAGTATTACACACCATTAACCGCCCAAACAGCCACCCACTGATTTAATGGTGGGTATACATGACAATATTCCACATATACCTAAAAAGGTATTTTAACTGCAGTGCTGAAATCACCTACCACAGCTGCTGCCATCAGAGGTATCCATATATGCTGTGCGCAAACGCTGTTTGTGTCAGAATATATAAAATCAATGTGGCAGCCGACGGGTACCTGCAAGAGAAACAATTGCTTTTCATTCTTTTGTTAAAGTACAGTAGGAAGTGTAGAAGAACATAAAAATAAAATAACTTAGACGACTATTTTTGGCTTTTTTATTTTATGTTTATATGTATTTTTTTCTCTTCAAACGTTAGAGTTCCAGGTTCCAGGTTAGGGTCTCTCAAAATGACGAAAGCCATCGAACATCTTTTGAGACCCTGTGTAAATGTGCCCTAAAGTGTGCCGTGCTGTACCCTACGCTAATAATCCACTAGTGTGTGGTAGCGACGGAAACAGTCACCGTGGCAAAGACCAGGTCGGTCAGGACAGTCGGGACAATAATTACGGGTGTCACGCCTACATCCGTGCTTGCTGCAGACATGGCATCTTTTTTGGGGGTATCTTTGAGTAGGGGTACTCGGGAGGTATTCCGGAAAATGCCTCTCATGCAGCCGGCTCACTGCATCTGGTTGGGGAATTTGGGCAGGAGCACCAGCTGGATACAGAAGGGCTCTGATTATCTCTTCTTGGAATTGAAAGAAGGATAATGTTCCGGCAGACGCTGTGTATAAGACAAAAGCGTTGTAAATAGCCAACTGAAATAGGTATACAGACACTTTTTTGTACCAGCGTTTGGCCTTACGGGCAAATAAATACGGTCCCATCATCTGGTCGTTGAAGTCCACCCCTCCCATTTTAAGGTTATAGTCGTGGACACAGAGG